>NW_027361897.1:13045000-13185000 GCF_039654945.1 Dendrobates tinctorius | reverse complement strand
AATGATCCAAGACCTTCTAGCATAACCAGCGATAATCAGTGGGGGAGCCGGTCGGAGGTAAGTATCACATGTAGCGATATCGCTAGCGATATCGCTGCTACGTCACAAAATCGGTGACTTCACAGCGATATTGCTAGCGATATCGCAGTGTATAACGGGGGCTTTCCTCCAGACTCTGGGAACTTGATTTCCAAATGAAATGCAAAATAAACAATACCTTGGACACTCTGTTCATAATAACTGTAATATATGAGTTTCTTTCTCTTTTTGTATTGAAGAACTGAAATAAAGTAACTTTTTGATGATATTCTAATTATGTGAGAAGCACCTGTATATACAAAACATTTTAGACAAGATTCTTCGTAAAGTTGCTTGACTTTTCAGAACTTTTCCGTTTGTAAAAAGCAGCCATTTCTGCGAACCTCATCCCAATACGTTCATTACTATCAGATTTACACCTTGTTACATTTATGCAAAAATGCAAATGTTTTATTAATTGGCAATAGATGTACCAATGGAGCGATTGGGTCAACCTGACAGACACACGAGGTTCTGTACTGAGAGCAGACCCTACGTTATAAGAGTAAATTACATGTCACCGCTATGAATGCGCTTGTAACCAGCTGGGGATGGATATTGTAGAGCTGATTAAATATTCACCTTATGTTACACCAATGGAGAGCAGTAAAACCGTGTTCTCAGTAATAAATAATCGCGCTGAGGAGCGGTATTAAATCACCATGAAACACGTGCTCCTTGTAAACTGATAGAATTAATGACAAAGAAAGAAGGAGCTATGTGGGGGAGATATATGGAGACCGATATTGTGAATTATCTTATCCGCAACTAAACCACACTGAGCTAGTTCACATGGTCAGTCTTTTCTTGGGTTCTAGTAATGGAGGCATATTGTACCAGAAACCTCCAGACTCTCTAATTGTAAGTTCCATCCACATTCAACATTTTTTTTTATTTTACATTATATTTAGAGCTTAAAAATTGTCTTATTAGATATTCTAATATACTGCTAAAGAGGATTGTCCATGCTATCCATGACGTCCGGGCTACAGCTGATCCCTGACTTCCTCTTCATGTTCAATCCATACAAAAGCAGAGAGAGTGACGCCAGCGCCGATTGGGCGGCCCTGCACCGAGGCCTCCAGGTTTACCAAGTCCGACTGCCCTTTGGCTGAACTGTGTGGTTATTGAACCTAGAACATTACATCTTTGGCTCATTATTTCAGGCTGTACTGCAGGGTCCAGGATAAGTCAATTATTTTGCCCTCACAACCCATTAACCACAGACAGAGGATAGGTCAGTCTGCCCACGTCATAAATAACCCAAGCTGATAACACACTTTGTTTTGACATCAAATCTGGTTGCGCTATTTTCTTGCCAAAAAACACCTCTTTCCCATGTAAAACAAAACATAGTCACCAATTGCTACATGTCATGCCATCTTGCCATTGATCTTCCTATCTTGGCACCTATTATCGCTTCTCTTGCCAGATGCCACATATTATTATTATTTATTGTTATAGTGCCATTTATTCCATGGCGCTTAACATGTAAGGAGGGGTATACATAGTAAAAACAAGTACAATAATGTTAAACAATACAAGTCATAACTGGTACAGGAGGAGAGAGGACCCTGCCCGCGAAGGCTCACAATCTACAAGGGATGGGTGAGAATACAGTAGGCGAGGGTATTGCTGGTCATGCAGCGGTTTGGTCAATCTGTGGCTACTGCAGGCTTGTCGGAAGAGGTGGGTCTTCAGGCTCTTTTTGAAGGTTTCGATGGTAGGTGAGTCTGATATGTTGTGGTAGAGAGTTCCAGAGTAGGGGTGAAGTGCGAGAGAAAACTTGTATGCGATTGTGGGAAGAGGAGATAAGAGCGGAGTAGAGAAGGAGATCTTGTGAGGATCGGAGGTTGCATGCAGGAAAGTACCGGGAGACGAGATCACAGATGTATGGAGGAGACAGGTTGTGGATGGCTTTGTATGTCATGGTTAGGGTTTTCTACTGGAGTCTCTGGGCAATGGGGAGCCAGTGAAGGGATTGACAGAGGGGAGAAGCTGGGGAATAGCAGCAGGACAGGTGGATTAGTCGGGCAGCAGAGTTTAGAATAGATTGGAGGGGTGCGAGAGTGTTCGAGGGGAGGCCACAGAGCAGGAGGTTGCAGTATTCAAGGCGAGAGATGATGAGGGCATGGACTAGGGTTTTTGCAGATTTTTGGTTGAGGAATGAACGGATTCGTGAAATATTTTTGAGTTGAAGTCGGCAGGAAGTGGAAAGGGCTTGGATATGTGGTTTGAAGGAGAGATCAGCGTCAAGGATTACCCCGAGGCAGCGAGTTTGTGGGACTGGGGAGAGTGGGCAGCCATTTACTGTAATGGATAGGTTCGTTGGGGAGGTCACGTGAGATGGGGGAAAGATGATGAATTCTGTTTTGTCCATGTTAAGTTTCAGAAATCTAGCAGAGAAGGATGAAATAGTGGACAGACATTGAGGGATTCTGGTTAGTAGGGAGGTGATATCTGGTCCAGAGATGTAGATCTGTGTGTCATCAGCATAGAGATGATACTGAAAGCCATGAGATTCTATGAGCTGTCCCAGGCCAAAGGTGTAAATGGAGGAGAGCAGGGGTCCTAGGACTGAACCTTGTGGGACTCCGACAGATAGGGGGCGAGGTGAGGAGGTGGTGTGTGAGTGGGAGACGCTGAATGTCAGGTCTGTTAGGTATGATGAGATCTAGGATAGGGCCAAGTCTGTGATGCCAAGGGATGAGAGGGTCTGTAATAATAGGGAATGGTCCACTGTGTCAAAGGCAGCAGACAGGTCCAGGAGGAGGAGGACAGAGGAGTGTCGCTTGCTCTTGGCGGTTAAGAGGTCATTGGTGACCTTAGTAAGGGCAGTTTCAGTGGAGTGGTGTGACCGGAAGCCAGATTGTAAGCGGCGAAGAGGGAGCAAGAAGAGAGATGGGAGGACAGTTCAAGGTAGACGTGTTGTTCCAGTAGCTTGGAGGCATAGGGGAGAGGTGATATAGGGCGATAGCTAGATACAGAGGATGGGTCAAGAGATGGCTTTTTGAGGATAGGTGTGATGGAGGCATGTTTAAAGCTTGAGGGGAAAACACCAGTTGTTAGTGATAGGTTGAACAGATGGGTTAGGGTTGGGATGAAGACTGTGGTGAGGTTTGGGATGAAGTGGGATGGGATCGGGTCAAGTGCACAGGTGGTGAGATGTGATCTTGAGAGTAGAGTGGAGAGTCGATCTTCTGTAATGGTGGAGAAGTTGGTTTTGGAGGTGGAGGGCTGGGAAGTCGGGAGGAGGGGCTCTGGGGGTTGTTGACCAAAACTGTCTCTGATGTTATCAATCTTCTGCTTGAAAAATGAGGCAAAGTCTTCAGCTGAGATGAGTGGGGAGGGAGGAGGTGCTGAGGGACGGAGGAGAGAATTGAAGGTGTTGAATAACTGTTTAGGGTTGTGAGACAGGGAGGATATGAGAGATGAGAAGTAGGTTTGTCACATATGGTGATATCAGATTGCTGATCATTTGTCGGTCATGGTTGATCTGTCAAGGTTGGTTTGGAAGAACAATTTGGGATCTGTGCTTTCATTGATACAATAGAAATTTGACATGAATGCCTTTCCAACTACATCACAATCTAGCACCAGAAATATACTGCTTTCGTTCAGCATCTTTTACACTAACTTGTTGTACGAAAAGGCATCAACAGTCAACAGAAAATGGTCTAAATCAGTCTTTTTGGCAATCTAAAATCTCTATTAGATGGCCGGCTTTGACCTACTCGAAGGGCTAGTGTATCCCACAATTCAGTGTTTTTCAGTAGAGGTCAGAATCTGGCTAACAGAAGCCTGGAACCAGTTAGCTTTTTGGAGAGCAGAGCAGTCAGCGCTCAGTGCCGAGTGGGAATTCCCTTCTCAGCAGGTAAGGTATTTCACTCACACATCACTCCAACTCCACATAGCATTTTCCAGACTTTCTTGTATACACAGCGTAAACATGGATATTAGGAACTTAAAAAGGTTTTCTAAGGAACAGACTAATGTCCTTTATGGATATGAATTCTGAAGGAAGAGTTACAGCTTTTTAGATACAACATTGTTTATTTTTCTCTTGATTTTCTACTTTAACTGATTTACCAGGTTTGACTTTTGGGTTTGTATCCATCAGGAAGGTGTCAAAATAATGTCTGTGTTCTTTTGAACTATGATTAATTGGAGAAGAGGACATTGTGATGGGCTGTCTTAGACTTACATCAGTATCATAATGCTGGTAGTAACGTAAGTTGGCCACACACATTTTCTCCCTTTAGAGTTATTTACAACATTCCTCTTTTTAGGATATGTGAAAGCCAGAGCGCTTAGACCCCCACTACTGGTGAGAGCAGGTCTCGGAGATGCCCCATCAGAATAGAGCTGTGGTCCCCATTCATTATGGCACTGTTGGAGATAGCAGCTGTGGGAGCGATGGAGACCCCAACGGTTGGACGCTTACTGGTCCACAGGTTGTTTTTTGAATAACTGACTTGTACCAGTAAACATTGGTATTTTGCCGATTTCCAAAGTTAGTTAATATGGCCATACAGATAACTGTCAATTATTAGCCATTGTTTCCTATCAACACCCAATGACCATGAGCTATTGTCTTAAAGAATTATTCCCAAATTATTACTTCTTGGCCGTGGGGGGTCTGACCTGTGGGATTTCCCAAGATTGAAGATCTGGGAGCTGGGTAATATCCCCTGCAGAGCCACATCTTATGCTCAAACTATGCTTTATTCATTGTGTGTGGCACAATCGGAAAAAGTCAGGCACATGTTTCATTTCTAATACTTTTACTCTCAGGTAAGTTAAAAGGATTGTCCATTACTAGAACAACCCTTCTTGAGCTAAATGTTCAGCGCCAATAAGATAAAAGCCAGGTCTGCGGCTGCTCTCTCACCTCCTCTTTTTGTTCAGTACGTGCGAAGGTGGGGACAGTGACACCAGTGATTGGGCGCTGGGCTCACGTGTCATAACAACCGCACAAGAGCCCCAGGTACGCGAGTGCCGACACCACTGGAACAGTTCCGGCATGAGACGTTAATATATTTTTAATTTTATCGGCGCTGAACATTTATATCAAGAAGTGGTTGCTCTAGTAGTGGACAGCCCTTTTTAAGCTACCATAAAGGGAATTTATCACAAAAAAGCAAACACAATTTAAAACCCCCAAAAATGTAAACATTAATGTATATGGAATTTTTTAATGGTGTAAAATATGGAAGAAAAATAAAGATAGTTTTGATATTTTCAACTTTTAAACACTAGGGGGAGCATCTGCTGACATTTGCCCTGAAAACCTAGTGTAATACTAGCTCGCATTATGACTGCAGTAAATGTGGACAGGATCTGCTCATGTGTGAGGTCACTGCTCCCCTTTTGGGCGTTTGGAAAAGGGATGAACTTTAGGATCAAAGTGCAGCACCATTTTGTTGGTGACTGTAAAGTGATACTGCCGTGTCACCGAGGATAGATGGTAATGCTGATTCTAGCATTTCTGCTGAGGCCGAAATTGAAATTGCGCCCCTCCCGTAATAACAACTATACATGCAGTGAGTGAAGGCAAGACTGCGGAGACCCGTGTGTCTCAATCAGGGCCTTCCTCCCTCCCACCAATCCCGTAATGAAACAGAGCACAACAGCTTCCAGGGGTCAGTCGGAGGAAAAAGAAGTTCGTGACCTGGGCTCCTGGATTTAACCCTTGTAGGTGTGGCCTTGGGACCCTTCCCCTTTAAACCCATTGGACAGCTGGGCATCCCAAATAGTGCATCACCTGGGGAGTGGTAAGAGGGGGGAATTGGGCACTGAGCTGTAATTTTTCTAACTTTAGTCATATGGGCTCTACAGTCAGTACCGCGCCTACCATTTCATTATTTTTTCGGTTTGTTTTACGGCGTGGACAGTGTGATAGAAATGATCTGGCAGCATGAGTCTCCAGGTCAGTATGATGATGTTGATACCAAACTTGTGTAGATTTTTTTTTTTATTGAGGTGAGATGACCGATAAAGAAAAATAGAAAAATAATTAAAAATGTCAGCATTTATGACTAGTGATGTGCGAACCCCCCGATGTTCGGGATCGGCGGGTTCGCCCGAGTCTTTTGTAAAGTTTGAGTTTGGGCCGGCGATGACGCGAACTTGCGTCCAAACCCCGAACTTGAACTTTACAGATATGGGCCATTCTAATTATACTTACCTGTCCAGCGACATGTCCTCCCGTCCAGTGACGCTTTCTCCCGTCCCACTGTCTCCCGGCCGCATCCGCTTCCGGGGCCGCTCATTAATTGCCGGCAGTATTCACTGCACTCGGCAGTCTTTTGGTGACCGCACGAACACTGCCGGAAAAGACTACCGAGTGCAGTGAATACTGCCGGCAGTTAATGAACGGCCCCAGAAGCAGATGCGGCCGGGAGACAGCAGGTCAGGAGGACGCGTCGTTGGACAGGTAAGTATAATTAGAATGGCCCTGGACCCGAACCCGAACTTTAACACCAGTTTCCCATGGAAACCTGTGTTCGGGACGGTCCCGAACTTTACAGTTTTTGTTCGCCCATCCCTATTTATGAAATTTTTCTTAGTGGTCAATTATTTTTATATTTTGATAGCTTGTACTTTTACAGATGTATAGATACCACAAACACCAGCAAATATTGATGGCAGACCCCATTGACTAAAGAAGAAATTAATAAAAAATAAATAGATAAATAAAACCAGTGTCGTTAAAAAATGTAAAAAAAAAACCAATCACTTCATTAACCCCTTTCCGACGTTGGGCGTACTATTAATCCCTCCTTTTGATATGGATTCCGGCGCTGAGCCCACATCTTTCCCGGCACATGTCAGCTGTTTTAAACAGCTGACATGTGCCTCTAACAGCTGCGTGTGGAATCGTGATCCATCCGTGGCTGTTAATCAGTTAAATGCCGCTGTAAATCTCTGACAGCAGCATTTAACTCGCGTTTCCGGCAAGCGAGCTGGAAATCCAGCCCATCGGTGACCCCGACACATGGTCGCAGGTCACCGATTGGTTGGCATGACAACCAGAGGTCTCCAGCAGACCTATATGGTTGTCATAGCCAGATTGCCCGGTGGTCGGCGCTCATAGTAAGTGAGAATTTCTGCCACATACAGGCGATCTGATCATCGCCTCTATGTAGCACAGCCGATTGGGTTATCACAGGATCTAGTCTCCCATAAAGACTATTGAAGCATGCAAAAAGTAAAAAAAAAGTTTTAAAAAATATTAAATTATATATAAAAGCTCAAATCACCCCCCTTTCTCCCCATTCAAAATAAAGCAATAAAAAAAAATCAAACATACATATATTTGGTATCACTTCGTTCAGAATCGCCTCTATGTAGCACAGCCGATTGGGTTATCACAGGATCTAGTCTCCCATAAAGACTATTGAAGCATGCAAAAAGTAAAAAAAAAGTTTTAAAAAATATTAAATTATATATAAAAGCTCAAATCACCCCCCTTTCTCCCCATTCAAAATAAAGCAATAAAAAAAATCAAACATACATATATTTGGTATCACTTCGTTCAGAATCGCCAGATCTATCAATATAAAAAAGAATTAACCGATCGGTAAACGGTGTAAAGAGAAAAACATTAAAAATGCCAGAATTACGTTTTATTAGTCGCCGCTACATTGCAATGAAATGCAATAACAGACAATCAAAAGATCATATATACACCAAAATGGTATGAATTAAAACGTCAGCTCAGTGCACAAAAAATAAGCCCTCACCCAACCCGAGATCACGAAAAATGGAGACACTAGAGGACTCGGAAAATGGCGCCATTTGTTGTTTTTTTTTACCAAAGTTTGAATTTTTTTACCACTTAAATAAAAAAGAATCTAGTCATGTTTGGTGTCTATGAATTCGTAATGACTTGGAGAATCATAATGGCAGGTCAGTTTTAGCATTTAGTGAATATGGTTAAAAAAAAAACACAAGTATGGAATTGCACTTTTTTGCAATTTCACCGCATTTGGATTTTTTTTTCCATTTTCCAGTGCATGATATGTTAAAACCAATGGTGTTGTTCAAAAGTACAACTTCTCCCACAAAAAACAAGCCCTCACATGGCCATTTTGACTGTAAAATAAAAAAGTTATGGCTCTGGGAAGAAGGGGAGCGAAAAAAGGAAACACAAAAAGGTCCGTTGGTTAAGGGGTTAAAAATGAATAATAATATGATGAATACTCTTTAACCAAGTAAAGATGACTATGAGGTACTTGTTAGGAGTAGGTGCCGGCCAAACAAGATTTTTAGCCTACAGCTCTTGACAGAGTATGGCTCACTTTAGATAAAGAAGGGATTGGGGTTGCAAAAACCTGGTCCAATTTCATAAGCTGCAATGTCCAAGGTTTAGCAGCCCCCACAAACCGTTATCTAAGGAACTGACCAACCAGAGAATTTATTCTAATAGGCCAATTCTCCACCTATACAGAACTTGTGCTCATCCACATAGGACATGGAACAAATCATCAATAAAGTGCAATATGTTATTTGTGAATAAACTCCTAAGAGAATCTGTCAGCAGGTTTTGCTCTGTAATCTGAGAGCAGTATGATGTAGAGACTGTGGAACACTGTCTCTTTAAATCTTCAGTTGGTTTACTATGTGGCGGCATAAACCAACAGGAAGGGGAAAGTAAACACAGTCCTTAAGGCAAAAACAGGAAAACAACAAAGAAAATAAAATGCAGTCCATACGTTTGCGGATAGCAGCTCACTCTGGAGCAACAGAGGTTCAGTCTTTCCTTCACAAGACACAAAACCACTGGATATTTTTTCTCCAGTCCTGCTGAACCAAGACTGGAGCCAAGCTATTTAAGCCCCAGGCCACACCCTGGGGTGAAGATAAGGTGGACATCCTCCCACTCTCTATGGATGTCCACATAAAATCCAGCAAATTATGAAAATTAGCTTAACCCCTCAGCACATAGTGTGCTGGAGAAAAATACTCTGGGTTTCATATCACTGACGCCATTAAGCGTAGTGACACTTATCTCCTCTCCAGTACTTTACCAGTTACTTTGTCACAGAACAGATAAGCTGATTCCAGCGACGTGTTACTTACTTGGCTGTTTTTTGTTTGAATAAAATCAGTGTTTTATTAGCAGGAGATTATCATTAGAGGACTACCTGCCACCTAGTCAACTGTTCTGCTCCCACTAATCATCAGGTTTCTGTCAATATACAGTGTACACAGAAAGCCATCAATCAGTGGTGTGGGTGGAGTTACACAGGGTTCAGCATTCAGAGAACTGCTGACAGATTTCCTTCAAGAAACAAACCTTGATGGCAATTTAGTGGATCCAGTTATTTATAAATGAGCCTGGCCGACACCACCGATAACACAAAGGAAAGAAGGATCAGCAAATGTGATGTTACTGGTTTTTAGCATTTTTCTAACATGTGCTGATGATTTGGCAAATACAGTCACAGGGAATTTGACTTGATCTTGGTTGCCCCGCTCTGAATAGAATAGGCCTCATTAAGCTATACCACATCTTTGGCATCTATGTATATACCATGACATTGCTGTGATCCTACTCTCTAAACCCTATTATATTCAGACACATTAAAACAGATCTATTTGGATGATATTAGGCTGTGGTTAAAGAAATATGCAGCAACCGGTCTGGAAGATGAAGGAATCCATGTACAGAGTAATGAATGTAAATGTCAACTTGGAAAAGCCTTGTGATCAGATCTGACTGCTGGGACGAATCGTATTACTAATGATTGATGATAAACTTGCTTTGTACAAGAACAGAGGCTGAAGACAAATCTTTTTTTTTTTGTAGCCATGCACAATTAATATATACAATACTTTGCAAAAGTTTTAGGCAAATGTGGAAATCAATGCTGCAAAGTAAGAATGCTTTAAAACATAGAAGTGTTAATATTTTATATACAGTACAGACCAAAAGTTTGGACACACCTCATTCAAAGAGTTTTCTTTATTTTCATGACTATGAAAATTGTAGATTCACTCTGAAGGCATCAAAACTATGAATTAGCACATGTGGAATTATATAATTAACAAAAAAGTGTGAAACAACTGAAAATATGTCTTATATTCTAGGTTTTTCAAAGTAGCCACCTTTTGCTTTGATTACTGCTTTGCACACTCCTGGCATTCTCTTGATGAGCTTCAAGAGGTAGTCACTGGAAATGGTCTTCCAACAGTCTTGAAGGAGTTCCCAGAGATGCTTAGCACTTGTTGGCCCTTTTGCCTTCACTCTGCGGTCCAGCTCACCCCAAACCATCTCGATTGGGTTCAGGTCTGGTGACTGTGGAGGCCAGGTCATCTGGCGTAGCACCCCATCACTCTCCTTCTCCTTCAATGACCCCAAACAGCCTGGAGGTGTTTGGGGTTATCGTTCTGTTGAAAAATAAATGATGGTCCAACTAAACGCAAACCGGATGGAATAGCATGCCGCTGCAAGATGCTGTGGTAGCCATGCTGGTTCAGTATGCCTTGAATTTTGAATAAATCGCCAACAGTGTCACCAGCAAAGCACCCCCACACCATCACACCTCCTCCTCCATGCTTCACGGTGGGAACCATGTAGAGTCCTATCCGTTCACCTTTTCTGCGTCGCACAAAGACACGGTGGTTGGAACCAAAGATCTCAAATTTGGACTCATCAGACCAAAGCACAGATTTCCACTGGTCTAATGTCCAATCCTTGTGTTCTTTAGCCCAAACAAGTCTCTTCTGCTTGTTGCCTGTCCTTATCAGTGGTTTCCTAGCAGCTATTTTACCATGAAGGCCTGCTGCACAAAGTCTCCTCTTAACAGTTGTTGTAGAGATGTGTCTGCTGCTAGAACTCTTTGTGGCATTGACTTGGTCTCTAATCTAAGCTGCTGTTAACCTGCGATTTCTGAGGCTGGTGACTCGGATGAACTTATCCTCCGCAGCAGAGGTGACTCTTGGTCTTCCTTTCCTGGGGCGGTCCTCATGTGAGCCAGTTTCTTTGTAGCGCTTAATGGTTTTTGCCACTGCACTTGGGGACACTTTCAAAGTTTTCCCAATTTTTCGGACTGACTGACCTTTATTTCTTAAAGTAATGATGGCCACTCATTTTTCTTTACTTAGCTGCTTTTTTCTTGCCATAATACAAATTCTAACAGTCTATTCAGTAGGCCTATCAGCTGTGTATCCACCAGACTTCTGAACAACACAACTGATGGTCCCAACCTCATTTATAAGGCAAGAAATCCCACTTATTAAACCTGACAGAGCACACCCGTGAAGTGAAAACCATTTCCGGTGACTACCTCTTGAAGCTCAACAAGAGAATGCCAAGAGTGTGCAAAGCAGTAATCAAAGCAAAAGGTGGCTACTTTGAAGAACCTAAGAATATAAGACATACAGTATTTTAGTTGTTTCACACTTTTTTGTTAATTATATAATTCCACATGTGTTAATTCATAGTTCATAATTCATAGATGCCTTCAGAGTGAATCTGCAATTTTCATAGTCATGAAAATAAAGAAAACTCTTTGAATGAGGTGTGTCCAAACTTTTGGTCTGTACTGTATATCAATTAAAAAATTTAAAGTGAATGATTAAGAAAGAAAAATCAAATCAGTATTTGGCATGTTCACACTTGGTTTTCAAAGCAGCATCAATTCTTCAAGTTACACTTAGTGTTTGAAGGAACATGGCAGGGAGTTGTTCCAAATATCTTGGAGAACTAACTGCAGATCTTTGATAGATGTAGGAAACCCTTCTGTCTCTTCATGTAATCCCAGACAGACGCTATACTGTAAAGATCAGGGCTACCTAGACAGATGTAGAAAACTAGACCTGGTTTCACTGGCCACATCCAAGCCTCACCTAGATAGGTCCTGTCTGGTAATATTAACCTGCTGAAAGTTCTCAAAAACAAAATTATATTATATATGCCAAAGAAAATTCAACTTTGGAACTGTTATACAGCCATTGCCACAAATAAAAAAAAAAAACTGAATAATGAACCATCCTAGGTATGGTCGACCTAACAAAATATTCACTCAGTCGGAGCTCACTAAAATAACTCAGACAAAAAACTCATCAATTTCTTCACGTAAGGTCAGTAAGTATACACAATTTTACAGGAAGAAACACACTGGGCAAAAATAGCATCCATTGGAGAGTTACAAGGTGCAAACCACTGTTGACGAAAAAGAACACAGGGGCTTGTCTTGTAATTGCCAAAGAATATCTTGATGACTTTTCAAGGTAATGTTTTATGGCCTGCAAAGTCAAAGGTAACATTTTTTTAAAGCAATGAGTCCTGTTCATCTTGAGTGAATCTAACATTACAATCCCACAAAAGAACATGATACCAAGTCAAACATGGTGGTAGTCTTGTGATGGAATGTGGCTGCTTTGCTTCCGCAGAACATGGAAAAACTTAGAATTCTGCTGCTTATTATAATATCAATCAGAAATCCTAAGCTCATGTGGAGTTGGATTATGTATCTGGACAATGAACCAAAGCACACAAGCAAGGCCACCTCTAAATGGCTCAGAAGAAACAAAAGGTTTTGGAGTGGTGGAGTGAAAGACTTGACTTGAATTCCATTAAGATGCTGTGGCAAAACATTAAATGGACAGTTCATGATTGAAAACCCTCCAATGTAGCAGAATGAAAACCATTCTGCAGAGAAGAGTGGGCCAACAATAAATTGCATTTTGTGGTTACTCTGTATTTATATTAAAATTAGCTTGATGATATTAAACATCATGTGACAGATTAGCAAAGATGGGAGAAGGCGGATATGGCAAATTCTTTTTCACAGCACTCTAGATAGCCTTACAAGGGAACCTTCTCCTATTTTATCTAATTTTTGTATATCCGCTCCTTTATCTTCCAGGTGATAGCCTGCTGCCAGATGTGATTAGAAGTTGATTATTTGTATTTATTTTACTTGCTTATATAGTGCCATAGCAATTTACAGATATTATCACTGTCCCCATTGGGGCTCACAATCGAAATTCCCCATCAGTGTGTCTGGGAAGAAACCCTCGCAAAAACAAGAACATACAAACTCCATGTAGATGTTGTCCTTGGTTGGATTTCCACTGAGGACGCCAGCCCTGCAAGGCAACAGTGCTAACCACTGAGCCACCATGCTGCAGTTAGCACTTTGACTTATTCCTCCTCTTGACTTACGCATGCACATATGGTCGATCCAGACTTTTATGGCTGACTCTTAAAGTTGTATCGTGCATCAGCAACTAGCATGCAGCACTTTTTTTTACCTCTTATCTGTCCACAGATGTTTTTTCCATGTTATTTTTTCATCTGAAGCCACCAAGTGTCACCTGCGCAGGGGTTAAAGGAGGTCAATAGATAGAAGCGTGTGGTGTATTGTTAACAGGCTATTGAATGTGACCATAGACGGCCACTTGGACTTGTTGCAAAACGTCACGCTCGATGATCCATCCAACTTGGTGTTGATTCGTAGAATAGTAAGTACTGGCACACATCGTCATCCAAAATAGTCATCGAAAAATCTGCGTTTGGTGTGTGGCTAAAGCTACCTTAAGTGGATTTTGGGTCCAATTCTCTGCCGAGGACTTTGCCGCACACTTCAAAAACAAGATAGACCAAATGGCAAGTCTTTATTGCTCAACCACCACAACCCCATTGCATACCAGACCAATGCCCAAACCCCATAACCTCCTTATGCAACATCACTGAAGGGGAGCTTGCTCATCTTCTCTCCAAATCACACCTCACCACTTGTGCACTTGACCCTATCCCATCCCACCTCCTCCCCAACATCACCACCACTCTTATCCCATCCCTAAACCATCTCTTCAACCTATCACTAACTTCTGGTACCTTCCCTTCTGCCTTCAAATATGCCACAATCACGCCTATCCTAAAAAAGACAACCCTCACCCAACCGCTATGTCCAGCTATCGCCCAATATCGCTGCTCCATTTCGCTTCTAAACTGGAGTAGCACGTCCACACTGAACTTTCCTCCCACCTCATCTAACTTGCTCTTTGACAATCTACAATCTGGCTTCTGCCCCCATCATTCCACTGAGACAGCCCTGACCAAAATTACTAACGACCTACTTACAGCCAAAGCTAACGGACAATACTCCTTCTAGACCTGTCTTCTGCTTTCAACACAGTTGACCACTGCCTCCTACTACAGATCCTCTCCTCCTTTGGCATCAAAGACCTCGCCCTATCCTGGATTTCCTTATACCTTTCCAACCACACATTCAGCATCTCCCACACTACCTCCTCATCCCACCCACTCTCTGTTGGAGTCCCCTCTTGGCCTGAGGCAACTCATAAAGTCCCACGGATTCCAGTACCACCTTTATGCCGATGATACTCAGATGTACCTCTCTGGCCCAGACATCACCTCTCTGCTCTCCAGAATCCCGGAGTGTCTATCAGCCATATCCTCCTCCTCCTATCGCTTCCTCAAACTCAATGTGGACAAATCTGAACTAATCATCTTTCCCCCATCTCACAGATCTTCCTTACCCGACCTTTCTGTAACAATTGACCACATCACGCTTTCCCCAGTAGCGGAGGTCCGCTGCCTCGGAGTAACCCTTGACTCCGCCCTGTCCTTCAAACCGCATAGCCAAGCTCTCTCCACCTCCTGTCGCCTCCAGCTCAAAAATTTTTCCAGAATCCGTCCCTTCCTCAACCCTCAATCTACTAAACTACTTGTGCATGCCCTCATCATCTCCCGCCTCGATTATTGCAACATCCTTTTCTGTGGCCTCCCTGCTAACACCCTTGCACCTCTCCAGTCCATCATTAATGCTGCCGCCCGACTAATTAATCTCTTTCCTCACTACTCCCCCGCTTCTCCCCTCTGCAAATCTCTTCACTGGCTCCCATTCCCTTAGCGTATCCAATTCAAATTACTGATACTGACCTACAAGGCCATCTACAACCTGTCTCCTCCATTCATCTCTGAACTAATCTCCCGATACCTTCCCTCACGTAATCTCCGGTCCTCCCAAGACCTCCTTCTCTCCTCCACACTTATTCGCTCCTCACCCAACCACCTCCAAGACTTCTCCCGAATAGCCCCCATTCTCTGGAATTCTCTGCCCCAACACGTCCGGCTACCAACCACACTCGAATCCTTCATACGGAACCTGAAAACCCACCTCTACAGGAAAGCCTACAGCCTGCAATGATCCCCGCTGCCTCCTCACCACTACTGGAGCTACCGCCTCACCATCACTGGAGCTGCTGCAACCCCCCAACCTACTGTCTCCTTCCCCACCATCCTGTAGCATGTAAGCCCGAAAGGGCAGGGTCCTCTCTCCCCTCTATCAGTCTGTGATTGTTAGTTTGTTTACTGTAAGTGATATCTGTAATTTGCATGTAACCCCTTATGTACAGCACCATGGAACCAATGGTGCTTTATAAATAAATTATGATAATAATGAAAATGTGAAATCAGACAGACATTTTCCAGCAATTCTTTGTACAGTTTAGTGATCAGGAGTGGAAGTATTGTTTAATTTTTGCAAAAAATGTGGGGGGTTTTCCACCACATTGGATATTGTTCTGAAATTATTAGGGTGAAAGACAAAAAAAAAAAAAAAAAAGACTTTTAGCTGGTCAGAGTTGTCATGGGGACAAGTTTACTTGTCTTTATAGTTGAGAACATTGCAGAAAAGAATGTCCTTTTCTAATCGGCGCCTGTGTAGTAATCTGAGTTTAGAAATGCCTGATAGCCATCAAAAAGAAGAATGTAGATGTGTCTATCTGTGCGATTAGCTCAGTCCACGATGAAGTTGTGGTCTGGATTCCTACAGTGTGATCTTAGCTCTGAGACTCTTATTGACTTAGTTTTTAATCCGAATGCATGAAACTTGAGCATTAGAGATTTGTTGCCCATAGAACGTGTTCCAGTTTAATAAAACGAGGCTCATGGAGTTGTATTGTCGTTATGTATTCAGGTCTTGATCCTTGAAGACTTCATTTGGTGAGCTGCAAACATTTCAGAGTGAAACTGGGATTGTCCATTATCCCTTATACAGAGTTCACTGCAGGGGCTCCAAATCCTAAATACCAGGCAAAAAGAAGGAGTTTGCATCACTGATCAAAGTATCTTAGCAGAGGGAAAAGTTGGTAAAAGTCAGCAAGAACTCCAGGATTCACCTTCTTAGTAGAGAAATTAAGTCATCCTGAGACATTGCTGATGGAAATGTGCATTTTTAAGAGTTATAGAGGATCTATCTGCCGACGCATCTGTTTTAGCAAATACTTTTACTTTTTTTAAAATAACTAGTCTATAAAGCGTCTTTTCATCTTTGTGTTTCTTAATATATGAATACATTTTCAACTCGGTGTTATGCAACAACATAGCGAGCCAAAAAAAGATGTTCTAAATTGTTATTTCACGTAGAATACAATTCTTTAAAGGCCATCTACACGGGGAGAAAACATGTCAAACCGTAACGAACCATCCTTTACGATAATTATAAAACGTGAATGGTTTGAGCGACTGAACGATGTGTTCAAAAACACTCGTTCATTGTGTATAAAAACTCTTTGGGTGAGCAAAAAAATTCTAATTAATCTTTTGAAGATTGTGTAATGGAAGTGAAGATTGCTCACTGATTCAAAGATTAGACCGGCAAAAAGGAGTGGAGCTATTGCTATTCAACCATTTCATTCACGATTCTCTTCCTGTATAAACATTTTTCTGACATTGATCGCTAATCGTGAGCCACGATCGAATAGTTAATCATGAACATAATTATCTTCTCGTCTAAGTGAACCCTTATGGTGCATTCAGACACTCGTATAAATCTGTCTGAAATCAGAACACAATCCACGGACTGGCCCCAGCTCTCCAGACCCGAGCATGACAGCCTCACAGAATTACATGAAGCTGTCACTCACTGACACCCTTACTAAGAGACATCAGGAGAGCAGACAAGTACTCCTTCACTAGGCCATACAGTCTCCTCGCACCATGCACAGATGACTGGATGGTAGTTTGACCAAGGAAGGAACAGCAGTCTATGCATTACCTGGACAGCTTTATTGGGACCCATTGTTACAGAAAAGATCCCTGTTCTCCAGTGAGGAGCATCCCTCTATGAAAGTGGTCCCCAACCTTTCTTAACCAAAGAACCACATTCAGCTCTGACAGATGGTCATGAGCCACATCCAGAGCCCTGCGAAATCACACGGATACTCTGTACCTCCCTTATAGGCAGCATACTTGCGACCAGGGGTACCCGCTTTATCCCCATTTGGTATTCTCATATCAAGCACTCCAACCATATTACCATATCCAACTTCAAGCACCCCAATATCTGGCAGTATCATCCTATTTCCAGCTCACCATATTTATCTCGCCACCCCCATGGGTCAGTAGATGCACCTCTAGATCTGGTCTTTTGTGTTGGGTTACACAGAAAAGTCTGGAGACCTGCTCTTCTTAGCTGTTTGCTAGACCTGGTCCTAATGCACCAATTTGGTGAAGAGCCGCGAGCCACACAATATGGGCCTTCGAGCCACATGTAGCTCCAAAGCCAGAGGTTGGGGACCCCTGCTCTGTGGTGTCCATGTGCCCTAATATATGAGACAACCACTTTTATGTAATACAGGGCTTCTCCATAATCTATAGAGACATTTACATACTTATAATTATGGACTACTAGCAACTCATCCTAAAAAGCTTTCTTATTCTGCCAACCGTAGCTTAGTGGAAATGGATCCAGAATACAGGGGTGTATATTCACCAATTTCTAATGACATTATGGGAAGACTATTCATGTATGTATCCTCATCCTTCGAAAGCTCCATCATGCATGACTTCCACAACTCATATGTTGACCTCTGAAGCTCGTCGACACTTATGCTTTTAAATCTAGTGGCATAAAAATAATAGTGAGTTAATGGCACGGCGGTCCGCTGTAAGCGCCCTGTTTAAGGTGCTTATGCAAAGTGTCAATAGTAGCAATTGGCCTAACAGTCTGACAACATAGTTGCTTGGAAATGGGCTAATCTCCTACTTGGGTTATTCAGAGGTCAGAAAGGGATTTTATTTTTTTTCTTGCACCCCCATTCAACTTCCTATGTGTTTTTTATAACGGCTTTTCTGTAGTAATGACGCCCCCAGGCTGGAAAACGATGGTATTTATCCACAGCTACAGATCAGCAGCAAGTGTTGTAACACGTTTATCAAGTAATCTCCACCTTACAGAAGGGCAATCAGGATTCAATATACTGTATAGTATATGACCTTCAGAACATATATATACAGAAGGAAAATTCATGTTATGCTTACCAGTGCGGCAAAGGCATAGTGGACTTTCAGTAATGAATGGTAATGTCCCAGAGGCGAGATCCCCAGTCATCAGATGCAGAGGTGAAACCCCCCCCAGTCACCCGATGCAGAGGTGAGATCCCCCCAGTCACCAGATGCAGAGTTGAGACCCCCCCAGTCATCAGATGCAGAGGTGAGACCCCCATTCATCAGATGTTGAGGTGAGCCCCCCCCAGTCTCCAGATACAGAGATGAGACCCCCAGTCATCAGATGCAGAGGTGAGATCCCCCCAGTCATCAGATGCAGAGGTGAGACCCCCCCCAGTCATCAGATAGAGATGAGACCCCCAGTCATCAGGTGCAGAGATGTGACCCCCCCAGTCATCAGGTGCAAAGGTGAGACCCCCCAGTCATCAGATGCAGAGGTGAGACCCCCCAGTCATCAGATGCAGAGGTGAGACCCCCAATCATCAGATGCAGAGGTGAGAGCCCCAGTCATCAGATGCAGACTATGCCATAAATGTCCAAGATGGCAATGCACCTTGAAAGCCGAAGCTCAAACTCAACTTCGGATTGTGACTTTCCAATTTTCTCAAATGGCAGGTGCAGATTATAGGAGGGCACTAAATTTTATGCAACTTAAAGTGTTCCTCTGATCTGCAGAACTAACTTGAGAGTAAAATAGGAAAGTCAAAATAGAAAGCAGCAGAAACTTTACTTATAGCAGCCAGTTTTCTGAGATATGTCACCGGATTTCACAATATAAACTGCTTGGTAATAAAATCATTTTAAGAGTCTGTCTAGAGCCGGACTCATAAAATACTTTTTTGAATATTCACAGTTTCATTTTTTTTTTTTTTTAAGGTTTAAGGTAGACTTAAGTCCATAGAGTTCAATCTATAGCCTGATATGTTGATCCAGAGGAAGGCAAAAATCCCTTGGGGCAAACACATTTAGGGGAAAAAGATTCTTCCTGACTCCACATACGGCAATATCAAGGGGAAAAATGTTAGAAGGGAACATTCTGAAGTGAATTTTCAAAGTAACATCAGGCTTGTCGGGTCTAAGAGATTTGTTTATTAATATAGACAGTCTGTATTGGGAAATGTGCCAGATCCACTTGAAAACAATCTTCAAACATAGGCTGGACAGACATCTGTCTGAGTTGGTTTAGTGAGCCCTGCATTGAGCAGGGGGTTGGGACATGATGACCCTGGAGGTCCCTTCCAACTCAAACATTCTAAATTCTCCATACTTGCCTAGGAATTCATCGTTACACTGTAGATTCTAGATGTGCAAAAGTCTATAATCTGAATTGTATTGACAGATTACAGACTGTTCTAAGATGCATTGCCCCATCCTTTGGACTCCTGCATAACCATGAGAGTAACCATCTTACTTATAGGAATAAAATCTATGGTCTTTTCTTGGAACGCAGGATTACGACCAACAAGGCTTCCATTACAGTTCCTGCACTGTAAATGGCAAATAGAACCAGTAATGCAGCAATATCGTGGTTATGGATGTATCACTGCTTCTCTTGTCATTTACAAGTCTGGGAAAAGTTGGTGACTTGGTTTTGCGTTGGGTTCTATAATGATGACAACTTCTTGTTGTCACTGTTGGAAAACCGATAGAAAAGAAAATGATAGAACTAAGAAACTGATCAGCAGGAATTTTAACAATTTGATAATAAAAGACAACTTCATTTATATTTTTTAGTTTTTTTTTTACTTTATGTGGAACTGCTCGTTTTATGGAAATTATACCTTCACAGCACTTAGCTCTCTCGCCACTTTGGAAATTATGGAAAACCACATACTTATTGAAAATGTAATCTGTGATATAGAAATTAAATGGGGTTTAAGATGTACAGATGGCTTTAGCCGCAAACTAGGATAACCAAGATAAAATCTGTCTCCTACTGAAGCATTAGCCCTTCTTCATTCCTACAGCAAAACAAACAAAGCATTTAGGAGAGAAACTTTGTAATGAATTTTAGGCACCGTGGTGACATAACACAATCGCACTGCCATTAATGGATTGCCCTCAGCTTGTGAATGCCAAGTGCCTAAAAATAACTGCTCAAGTAAGATAGATGGGCCCTGCCGGGTACGGACAGATCACTTTCAGTTTTGAGAATGAAGAGAACAGATTATCCCCCTGTAGAAAGACATCTCTTGGTAATTTCACTTCCAGGGGGGTCCGCTCTATATTGTAATGTTGCTGAAGTTCCGAGAGTCACTTCTAACTGAGGAATGAGTATTATCATCATTGGCATAGCCATGTGCTTCAGTGTCTCGTTAGAGGTAATCTCTCATGGTGTTGTAATCCATAGGGATACAGTAAGGTACTCAATGTCAGACAGCAGCTCTACAGCCAACGGCAATTTTTTAGGTAACTTTTTCAATGACCTTTAAAAAGTTTAGTGACAAAATATTTTATGGTCTGAATTCCTGTTAGAATTAAATGCCATGAGCAAGACCACCTAGGTTGAAACACATTGGTTTCTGACCACTAGAGACCCCATCTGCCTGCTCTTTTTTTCATTATGTCCATTTTTCCATAGTATTTTTAACTATGCATAATAAAATTTTTGGTTGCTAGAAAATACTATCATTACACTGGAGATTCTTCCTTCAGAAAGAAACTAAAATATCTTTGGCTCCATCATCGTAACGATTGATCACCAAACAATTGTGCTTTCATTGGTTTTTCAACCTTCGAATTGCTACAGTCTATCGTGTATGGCGTTCTTCATGTGACAATGAGAGATGACTGCACATGACCAAAATATCTATATGCATATCTGTCCAAGAAAAATACAGCAGAGAGGTCTTCCTTGGTTGCAAGAAAACAAAATCTAAAACTGCCCCCCCCATGGTGAAATGTAGCGAATCAGAAAAAGTAGGGGGGGGGGGGGAATTCAGCCTTAGAGGTGATCAGCGCAAAATGAATGTTCAAACCAAGCAAAGGACCCTGGTGCATCAGTGACGTAGCCAAGCAGTTGAGAAGTTCAATGAACATTCACACCTATTTTTTGCTTTTCTCCACCTGCTCTTCCTTGATTGACAGCTCTGACTTTATAGGAGGCAGTAGTAAATTAAGGAAACAAGAAAAGGCAAATAGGGTCTTATCCCTCGGATTATTTGCAGTTATTAACAAAGAGCTGCTCACCTGATGGTATAGAACGAAAGCATGTATGTATCAGCTGCTGCAGATCCACGAGCCGCTAACGCGACTTTCTCAGAGATGTTATAATAGGAAAATTGTGGATTAAATCCGCACTGCCATAATGATACAAATTCAGATGTAGTGAAAAAATTCTGGTTTATTCAGTGCAGATTTAATCCACAATTTTCCTTTTATAGGAGGCAGGGCAGAGCTAGATGGAAAGTGCCATGCCAAGTGTGCAACAAGTGTCTGTACTTGGTTTAGCACGGACAGATTCTCTATAAATTGCTCATAGACATATTAAAAGTTAATGATAAGGGAAAGCAAAAATTTCATCATTTGCTGGGTGAAATGTAACAGCGAATATACAGTCTTCCGAACTGACCAAACCATCTGGTATGTATGGCCCACCCAACTCTTATGATGGGGGAAAAATGGATTTCCCTACAGAAGAGGTGTCTGGCCAAAGCTTACTGCTATTTTCCCGTTGAATGCACGCAAACACTTGGCCAAGGTAGGTGGTTGGGTATGGGGGCAGTTGGGAGAGATAGCTTTTGTTCTCCTGAATGGAAACTTTCAACCGAATGATAACCAATGACACACCATCATCTTCTGGAAATAAGTCAGAAGATAGATGAAAATTCTTTTGTCCATGAGCAAACTTTCCTTGAAAGAATTTTCCCACAACGATCTTTCGATCATTAGCTCAGTGCCATTCAACATGTATGGCCAGGTAGAACAACTGTAAAGTCATATTCTGGCTAAATTCTGTATGGCTACATTAACAAAAAGGACATTCACATCCTTCACAAACGATGGACCAGTCAGTGGTTCCCCACTGCTTTAGGGTGGCTTTCACTGTGTCTGTGTGTTAGTCTCCAGTAGGCGTACACTCCTGAAAATGATGAATGTCAGTGCACACGTTCACTCTGTCGGTAGCATTATAGCTGATGCCCCCTTCGGCACATACACCAAATCACGTCTTTCAGAGGGTTTGGGAGCAACAAAAAGTTAAATCCAGTTCACCATAGGAGACATCTTGGAGGTGTTCGAAGCTCGGGAATGTCGCATCAAGGCGCTAACTAGTCACCAAAGATGCTTTCACAATGCATTTTGGCGCCCGTTCAGTGGCTCACATCGGGGCTTACGTACAAGCAATGAACCGTGGACATACCTTATTCACTTCATGATTAAGAGTGCGAAGTCACCTGAAAAGTGTCAATGCCGCGTGTGCTGTAATCCGTACTGCTGACTTTGTATATCCTCTCTCGTGCACTTGATGTGAATAAAGTATATCCAAGGTTCGTTGTGTGTACGTAAGCCAAAACCCAACGTGAAGGCATGCTTAGAAATTAGTGAGGTTCAATGGCTGCACTTTTGGATCTTGCAGCATCATGCTGCCGATTTTGACAGAGTTCTCCATGAGCCATCATGTCTGTTTTTTTACAGGATCCTTTTTTTTTTGCTGGAGGGATGTAGACAGTTCCCTGGTGCTCCTTATTGCATTGAGTGCCGTCCTCTCCTATAAGGCACCACTGCGCTTTTTGTTTTGTTTGTGCAGGGACTTTTCAGTGGTCAGTAGGAGTAAAGATGTCAGGAAATAATAAAATTGTTCGGTTTGATTGACAGTGAAAGACAGCTAACTGTTTTATGGAGAAAGCTAACATATGCCTGAGGGGGGTCCATTGTGTAAATGGAAGGATTGATCACATACGCACAGTGGGAGCCTCTGCATTCAGGCCCCAGCTTTCTTTCGGGAGGCGAAGAGAACAGATGCACCCCTCACCCCAAGCCATAGACCACTCTCTCTGAATGCCTCGATTTATTTCAATAAAATACGTCTCCAGCGCACCCCGAGTTAAATATTACTTCCCGCTCTGTCTGATGTACACAGGGAAAGTGTGAGAGCCATTATCCTAACAGTCTGGTAAATTAGATGGGTATTAGAGTTTACATTAAGGTCACTATAAACCAAAGACAGGCCACAATTCTATACAGTTGCCGAAAATCCATAAATCTCAGTTTTATTGCTGTTTTGACCTTGCAGCTCCCCCCCCCTTTTTTTTTTTCACTAATTACACGGATACGACCGATAGATTGCAATATGCCAATTCCTCTAAAGCCACAAAACAAACCTAGAATTTAATTAATCTCTTAGAAGGCAGCGCTGATCAGGCAGGACTTTGTACATACAGAGATTAGGACTTACACATTAAGTCTTAAATTGATCAAAACAGATCATTTCAACTAAAACTGAAAAAGGGTTGTCCAGGATTACAAAAAAAAAAGCATAACTGCCTTCTTCCAAAAACAGCACCATCCTTGTCTACTGGTAGTATGTGTTATTGCTCCTCTGCACCATTCGCTTCAGTGTAGCCGAGTAGTAGCAGACGCAACCTATAGACAAGGTTTTGGATAAAGGAAGCTGTTTTATTTTTTACCCTGCACAACTTCTTCAGCAACAAACACAGACCAAAAACAGACTTTCATCATCTGTTAAAAAAAAAAAAATCAATCATTCGTTTTTAAAATTTTCAGCTTATAGTCACACGTCCAAACACAGTGTTTCCAGAAAGATCGTTCATCCTTCACTTGATTCCGAGTTGATAGTTTTAACAGTGAATTTTCTATGTGGGTGGCTCCGTTGGCGAAACAACGCTTCATCAGTTGATGATTTTAACAATTAATTTTCTGTGTTTGTGGCTGCGTTGGCGAAACAGTGTTTCATCAATTGATTGTTTTAACTGTGAATTTTGCTATCTGTGTAGCTGCGTTGATCGATTTAATTTTTTTTCTATCTAACGTGGATGCCTTTCTTCATACAATGACAATTTAAAAAACTTTTTAACTTCTGTTTTTGTAAGTACTGGCTCATTCTGACTGGGAGATGCTGATTATTGCAGATCTGTTTCGTGAGCCCTGATGGTTTCACAAGGCCCCCTCTTGTTGTACTCTAATCCCCCCATTGTAAGAATTTATTACATGTCTATGATGCTTCCATAGTTAAACTTATCCTGGTCTTTTTTTTTTTTTTTACTCCTGTTTGTGTGTTTGGACCCTCATTAAGAGGCTTCTTTTTAAAGGCATATCTAATAAATCCTATGATTTTATGAGGTTATTTTTTTCTGTGAATACCTGTCTAGATGTCGGTGATTTATATCTAACCTGGATGCCCATTCTTTGTTCAATGCAGTTTAAGCAATCTTTACTTTTTTGTTGTTGTAAAAACCTTGAATTGTCTTTCTTATAGCAGAAGGTGCTTTGTAAGTATTTCACATTATAATCAATTAAATATTTCATATCGTACTTACATCATTAATGGATATTATTAAGCAATTCTAACGGAAAGAGTTGTATGCATTAAATGACTATTTAAAAAAAAATAGGGGAATGGAGAGGTGGCCACACATGCACAGCTCTTTTCATTCATTTTCTTAGGAACATGCATGTGTGGCAATTCTCCATTCCTAACAGTGCTTGCCATGGTTTTGAAGGTTTCGAGACAGATGTGGCTTCATCAGTGGGATCCCAATATATCAGACATTTATGGTGTATTATATTAATTTGGAAGATGGGAACAACTTCTTTTTATTTTATTTTTTTACAGATGAGACATTTGTTTAGAACACTAGAAAGTGCATCTGTATCTCTGGAGGACTCGGTGCTTGAGCACATTAGACTTTATTTCAGTGGGAACTATGTATTTTTTTTTCCACAGGAGTGGCGCTATAGTGTAATAAAATATTTGTTGTTGAGCGTTATCCCTCAGATCAGACTAAGGTTTGCTTCACACATCAGTGTTTCAAGGTTCGAACTTTGGCGTCGTCCTACAAACTACCCACGGAGCCAAACGATGTAGCCTCATTTCCATGTACAAGACAGAGTTCTGGTCAGGAGACCCACAGCAAGTCTGTGAAATGTGATCAGAGTATGGACATGGGTGTATGAAACCAACCTAAAACTGATCTCTTTTACCCCATAAAACCCACACTCCAAAGACACACTGATAAGGAGTTTATAATATGAGCCCCATTGGGTCAGGGATGACAATATCTGTGAAGTGCTGTGGCATAGGTTGGCGCTCTCTCTCTCTCTCTATATATATATATATATATATATATACACACACACTGTATATATATATATATATATAATTATACTGTGTATATATACAGTATATACAATGGGAAAAATAAGTATTTGATTTGATCCCTTGCTGATTTTGTAAGTTTGCCCTCTGACAAAGACATGAAGAGTCTAGAATTTTAATTTTAAGAGTAGGTTAATTTTAACATTGAGAGATAGGATATCAAAAATAAAATCCAGAAAGTCACATTGTATAAAATATAAATTTATTTGCATTTTGCAGTGAGAAATAAGTATTTGATCCATCTGGCAAACAAGACTTAATACATGGTGGCAAAACCCTTCATGGCAAGCACAGCAGTCAGACATTTTTTTGTAGTTGATGATGAGGTTTGCACACGTGTCAGGAGGAATTTTGGTCCACTCCTCTTTGCAGATCATTTCTAAATCATTAAGATTTTGAGGATGTCGCTTGGCAACTCAGAGCTTCAACTGCCTCCACAAGTTTTCTATGGGATTAAGGTCTGGAGACTGGCTAGGCTACTCCATGACCTTAATGTGCTTCTTTTTGAACTACTCCTTTGTTGCCTTGGCTGTATGTTTAAGGTCATTGTCTTGCTGGAAGACCCAGCCACGACCCATTTTTAATGTCCTGGCAGAGGGAAGGAGGTTGTCACTCAGGATTTTATTGTACATGGCTCGGCTACATCCATTCTCCCATTGATGCGGTGAAGTAGTCCTGTGCCCTTAGCAGAGAAACACCCCCAAAACATGTTTCCACCTCCATGCTTGACAGTGGGGATGGTATTCTTTCGGTCATAGGCAGCATTTCTCTTCCTCCAAACACGGCAGGTTGAGTTAATGCCAAAGAGCTCAATTTTTGTCTCATCTGACCACAGCCCCTTTTCCCAATCACTCACAGAATCATCCAAGTGTTCATTCGCAGACTACAGACGGCCTACACATGTGCCTTCTTGAGCAGGGGGACCTTGCGGGCACTGCAGGATTTTAAACCTTTACAGCGTAATGTGTTACCAATGGTTTTCTTGGAGACTGTGGTCCCAGCTGCCTTGAGATTATTAACACGTTCCTCTTGTGTAGTTTTAGGCTAATCTCTCACCTTCCTCATAATCAGGGATACCACATGAGGTGAGATTTTGCATTGTGCCCATATCGATGTTGATTGAGTCATTTTGTATTTCTTCCATTTTCTTACTATTGCATCAACAGTTGTCTTCTTCTCACCCAGCGTCTTACTTATGGTTTTGTAGCCCATTCCAGCTTTGTGCAGTTCTATGACCTGGTCCCTGACAGCCTTATAAAGCTCTTTGGTCTTGCCCATGTTGTAGAGGTTAGAGTCTGACTGATTGAGTCTGTAGACAGGAGTCTTTTATAAAGGTGACTATGTAAGTCAGCTGTCTTTAATGCAGGTAGCGAGTTGATTAGTAGCGGCTAAATGGTCTGTAGGAGCCAGAACTCTTAATGGTTGGTAGGGGATCAAATTCTTATTTCTCACTGAAAAATACAATTTATATAATTTATACAATGTGATTTTCTGGGTTTTATTTTTGATATTCTATCTCTCAATGTTAAAAATAACTTACCCTTAAAATTATTGACTGTTCATGTCTTTGTCAGTGGGCAAACTTACAAAATCAGCAATGGATAAAATACTTTTTTCCCCCACTGTATACCGTATATACAAATATATATTATGGTTAAGCACAATAAATAAATAAATAATACATAAGTATTATAATGGTCATTTTATTATCAGGGAGATTCTATTACATAGAGATGAATGTCTCGATCTGACAACCCGTTAAGACTGTAATCTTGGTCACATTAAAGGGGTTAACCATTTGTAGGGGTAAATTTTTTTTTACTTAAATAATAAAATTCATTTTTACAATTGGGTTTCATTACAAAAAAAACTGCACAGTTTGGCTTTACAAGCACTTTGCCTTGCACATTCAACTTTGATGTGATCATTAATCAGCCGAGAGGAGCTCAGAATGAAAACAAATTGGAGCAAGCTCACTGACAGAGTCTCAGTTAACTCATCTTTGCAGCCAGCAATACAGCAATAGACAATAATGCATCTATAGACTATAATTAAAAATGTTGCACCTTTTTGCCTTTTAAACCCGATTGTAAAAAAAAAAAAAAAAAACATTTTTTATCTCCAAATACATGCAAATAAGTAAAAAAATAAATATATAAAAAAATGTCCGCAAAGGTTGTTATCCATTTTTAATGTCTTTCCTGCTAATGCCATCGCATGTGCTGGTTAATAGCATACCTGGATGACTGTATATAGGAGATCCCTGGAAGCTATAGGGGGATCAGGAAAGTTTATAAGCGTGGTACTTATGTGCTGCAAACAATTATAACCTGGATAGGAAGTGGGTTTGAAATGGCTTAAAGGGGATTATGGGTTTAAAGCTGAATAAATGGTTCGCTATTTTAGTTGAGACACATTAGCTTTTAAAAGATTACCCGAGTAGTATTGACCAACAACCTCTGGAGCAGATCTTAGAATAATGATCTGTTCTCAGGGGGCATCGTTTTATTTGTGTTTGGCGAGGAGGAATTCCCTGGAGTTTGGAGTCTTCTTCTGAGCCTGGGATTCCCGCTGAGGATAATCTAGTAGGGGAGGTTTAATGCACTTAATTAGAGCTAGGTAAAGAATCTGGCTTAAATTAGCGTGGAATTCCTCATACCCCAGCCTGTAATATCAGTGCAAACGGACGTAGTGCACACCTCCATCTACACCGGGCAGGCCGCACTTTATTACCTCCTACTTGTGTTTAGTCATTAAAGTGTTCGTTTCGCCAATCCGACCCCACTCGGCACGATGACCACAATTATCTTCTCTGTTTTTTAGCTCCTTGACCTGTTCATGATTTGGGATTGGTCTACTTATCTCGCCGATTATGGTCAACCCAACTCCAAATACCTAAGAGTCAACCCGAACACGGCTCTCATCCTGCTGGAGAAGTAAGTGGTGTGCCCCCCGAAAGCAAGAGCGACCCCCTTCCTTTCCTTATTTTACCATATTAGGCCTGTATGTCTCTAAAAATCTATCTATACCGTATCAATCTGTTAGATAATCTCTAAGATCGGTGTCTCCCGTGCCGATGGATATCATTAATAAATATAGACTTGCCTGCACCTCTGAGGCTTCTGTGTTTGCAGGTATTGGAATCTGGAATTACAGGCTCTTCTCTCTCTCTCCAGGATGAAAGACATGAACAAGAAGAATAATATCTTCGCTCAGTTCAGGAAGAACGACCGAGATAAACAAAAGTTAATTGACACTGTGGTGAAGCAGCTCAGAAGTCTGGTGAATGGGATGTCCCAGCACTCATAGTGCTGGCTGTACTACAAAGCGCACAGACGCCTATACTCAGCACATTGCTTTCCTGCAGAATATAGCGTGCACCTCACCTGGACTAAATAATGTTTTTACATCTGATTTTTATAAGGTTTTTATATTAAGTGATGTCAGGAGTGGAACCAGTCATTTGCGCGGACAGCAGATGAATGGACTATAAATATTGTATTTTACCTCTTGCTGCTAAAGTATGCCATTTTTTTCTGATTCCAGGGCATTTTAAGATGGGGTTTTATAATTCACATGAAGTCATTGAGCTGATCGGGGGGTTCCATCAGTGAGATGAATGGTCTGCTAGTGATTACCCTGCGGACCCTGATCACTGTGTGCTGATAGGACAGGTCTTCCTTCATGGGGGTATGAGTGTCCACTTTTACTATAGATTTGGTTCTCAGGGTTGTGATTTTGAGCTATACTTTGTAAATATTCGCTTTTAATCTCCTTCAGGAATTAAATGAATGTTAATGAAAAGCCGGAATATAGTGATTTATTTCTCACACAGATACAATTCTACGGAGTTCTAGGTCTCTAATGGGTTCCCCCCCAAAAAAAAAATCTTCACCTATCCACAAAATAGCTGATAAACATAGAATTTATGGAGGTCCAACTTCTGTATCCCCGTCTAGCCAGGGATCCACATATTGTGTGAATGAATGCGCCAGTAGTGCACATGCATGACCACGGTTCTGTTGACATGTACAGGACTGAAGGAGATCGAGCAGAGTGCTGTCTCCATTAATCTAAACGATAATTATGCCTAAAATGTATAATGTCATTTTTTAACACAGCACTACAGTGGGGGAAAAAAGTATTTAGTCAGTCAGCAATAGTGCAAGTTCCACCACTTAAAAAGATGAGAGGCGTCTGTAATTTACATCATAGGTAGACCTCAACTATGGGAGACAAACTGAGAAAAAAAAATCCAGAAAATCACATTGTCTGTTTTTTTTTTCATTTTATTTGCATATTATGGTGGAAAATAAGTATTTGGTCAGAAACAAGCAATCAAGATTTCTGGCTCTCACAGACCTGTAACTTCTTCTTTAAGAGTCTCCTCTTTCCTCCACTCATTACCTGTAGTAATGGCACCTGTTTAAACTTATCAGTATAAAAAGACACCTGTGCACACCCTCAAACAGTCTGACTCCAAACTCCACTATGGTGAAGACCAAAGAGCTGTCAAAGGACACCAGAAACAAAATTGTAGCCCTGCACCAGGCTGGGAAGACTGAATCTGCAATAGCCAACCAGCTTGGAGTGAAGAAATCAACTGTGGGAGCAATAATTAGAAAATGGAAGACATACAAGACCACTGATAATCTCCCTCGATCTGGTGCTCCACGCAAAATCCCACCCCGTGGGGTCAGAATGATCACAAGAACGGTGAGCAAAAATCCCAGAACCACGCGGGGGGACCTAGTGAATGAACTGCAGAGAGCTGGGACCAATGTAACAAGGCCTACCATAAGTAACACACTACGCCACCATGGACTCAGATCCTGCAGTGCCAGACGTGTCCCACTGCTTAAGCCTGTACATGTCCGGGCCCGTCTGAAGTTTGCTAGAGAGCATTTGGATGATCCAGAGGAGTTTTGGGAGAATGTCCTATGGTCTGATGAAACCAAACTGGAACTGTTTGGTAGAAACACAACTTGTCGTGTTTGGAGGAAAAAGAATACTGAGTTGCATCCATCAAACACCATACCTACTGTAAAGCATGGTGGTGGAAACATCATGCTTTGGGGCTGTTTCTCTGCAAAGGGGCCAGGACGACTGATCCGGGTACATGAAAGAATGAATGGGGCCATGTATCGTGAGATTTTGAGTGCAAACCTCCTTCCATCAGCAAGGGCATTGAAGATGAAACGTGGCTGGGTCTTTCAACATGACAATGATCCAAAGCACACCGCCAGGGCAACGAAGGAGTGGCTTCGTAAGAAGCATTTCAAGGTCCTGGAGTGGCCTAGCCAGTCTCCAGATCTCAACCCTATAGAAAACCTTTGGAGGGAGTTGAAAGTCCGTGTTGCCAAGCGAAAAGCCAAAAACATCACTGCTCTAGAGGAGATCTGCATGGAGGAATGGGCCAACATACCAACAACAGTGTGTGGCAACCTTGTGAAGACTTACAGAAAACGTTTGACCTCTGTCATTGCCAACAAAGGATAAATCACAAAGTATTGAGGTGAAATTTTGTTTCTGACCAAATACTTATTTTCCACCATAATATGCAAATAAAATGAAAAAAAAACAGACAATGTGATTTTCTGGATTTTTTTTTCTCAGTTTGTCTCCCATAGTTGAGGTCTACCTATGATGTAAATTACAGACGCCTCTCATCTTTTTAAGTGGTGGAACTTGCACTATTGCTGACTGACTAAATACTTTTTTTCCTCACTGTATGTAACCGGCGACAAAACGACGCAAGCAGCAATGTCCATAAATAGATCGAACGAGATTCCAAAATCCTGATTTTTGATGTTTGAGGTCACTAAACCTGATCCGGGCCGTGCAGTATTCTGGCTAGCAATCTACATTGCACAGATTACTCCACTGCTGCAGCCTAATTACTGTCCTTTAGGATCGCATAAATCTGAGCGAGATGGGAGAGCAATTGTCATGATCTCAGTGCGGGTTTAACTCACACTTGTGGGGTTAATTTCTAGAACTAGTGCTGATGAATGGCACTTCTGAGGTTAAAGGTTATGATCCCAGTGCAGGCTTACCTGCACACCTGGGGCTCATTATTGTGGCCTCCCCATGGTTCTGGGAAGGCTTCTTATGGCTTCAGGAAGCTCCTATCCCCGTCAGTTATACTTTCGCCCTTGGCAGAGTGTGTTGACCCGAGTGTGTTTGTGCTGTGTTCTTGTTTGCCTGATACTCTGTGTATGACTTGGCCTGTTCTCTGGATACTGCTTGTTGGATTCTGCTTGGTACCTTCTATGTCTGTTTGGCTTTGACCACTGCCTGTCCCCGACTATCCGTTCTGTCTTATCCCTGGTACTTTACTGTTATCTCTGTGTATGACCCAGTTTGTCTGACTTTGAGTATTCCTGTATAGTATATTGCCTATCTCTGGCAGCAGGACGCTAAGCCCTGCCCCCTTGCAGTCACAAGACCGTAGGTCCTTAACTGCTCACTGACTTCAGCTTCTCCAGGTCCTGTTTGCCTGAACTATCCGGCTGTGTCTGACCCCGGGCCCCTCTGCAGTGTGGGTGAGTCCTTGCTCAGTGGTGACTGCATGCCGACCCTAACAGGACCGTGACAGCAATACTCAGACTGGCCGGCAGCTCTCCCGACCCGAGAGTGACAGTAGCATAGATATACGTAAAGCACTCACGCTCAGGTAGGGAGAGCCGCCGGCCAGTCTGAGCATTGCTCTACGATCTCTCTCTGATTTTACGGCCGTCTGCGTATGTTCCCACGTGGCAGAACATTTTCTGGACAGAATATTCAGAATTGTGGATAAGATTTTAAGAAATCTTAGCCACACACTATGCAAAAATGAGCAAAGCACGATTTTCTCGGCCCTAAAGATTTGAAATCCCGAGCATTTGTATGTATCCTGTGGATTTCCGCACATACTTCATGTATTGCCCAACGACGTCTGCTGCACGGAATATCGCTGTGATGTTTCCGCTGCAGGATTTTCACAGCAGAATCCCTATGAGGGGACATCTCTTAAAAAGACCAGACCACAGAGAGTGAAAAATGAGCATAATCCATGGCACAGTTATGGCTCCAGCCCTCCAGAATTGGAGCCACATAGTTTGCACTTTACAATTTCTAGAGTACTCTTCCCTTATGTTGCAGAAAATTGCATGTAATGACATTACATACACGTGTTATGTCCTTATTACATGCAAGAATTTGCTCTGGACCGTCAACAATAGATGGCTGCTCAACCAAGTGCTGCTCTCTGAGGCAGAGGGCAGCGGAGACCAGTGCTGCACTGAGAGCTTCTCCCCTTTTACTTGTGGGTGGAGGTCTCAACATCCCGATCACCCACCAATGAAAACATCTGACATATCTCTATGACACGTCAAACGTTTCCGTCCGTTACGCTTTATGCTATGATCACATGATTTCTGTTTGACTGTTCCGTTGTATTCGCTACATACGTGATGTGCACAGAAGCACACCGACACCGCTGATTATTATTGTGTCTGTCGGGGTTCCGTTATGTGCCAGTTTTTAGGAAAAAAAAATCCTACATGAGCTATTTTCTTGTATGCTAAAAACAGATCCAGATGGACCCCATAATAATCGGTGGGGCCCTTTCCCATTAGGTATGTAATGGATAATTTTTGGACTTTAATTCCATTTGCCTGTTTCTAAAATACAGGTGCGAATGTAGTCTAGACACTTCACTGAGATGTCCTTGTATCCGCTGTTTTCACAGAGACATCTCGAACCCATTATCGATGCTGCTATTCACTTTTGTTTTTTTTTCTGGTATCACGGATGACAAGGGCCAATGGGTCGGGGAAAAAACATGTACAGCACACGGCTGTTTTGACAGCCACTCCTCACTATACAGGCAATTTTTTGACGCACTATAACAAGTGTATGGAAATAAAAGGGGTATGAAATTTCCCCTGCACCGTATCATCCAACCGGACACACTGGAGGGAATTACTGTGCACAGGGGCTTACAGTCTACAAGAGGAAGGTAAAGGGTCATTGCACCATCATGTATCCTGCTGGGAGTTTTAGTTCCTTTTATTTTGGCTTTTTTCTGTGGCTCCTGGGGTCAGAGCTGCATTAATGCCCTCCCCACTTTCTGCATTAATTTTCCAATTACTTAGCATATCCCAGATATCGGCTTTGGTGGATTTCCAGCTATTGGCAGCTGCAGACTGTCCAGTCCTGGCCATGTGGGGGCCACTACTCTGCTTTTATTACAGTTTGTGATCTGGGGAATTGGCGTTTATGGGAGATTTTCAGTCTGAAGTCATAAATTACTGCAGAGGCTCAAACTCCGGAGATTTACACTGATGGTGTGATAAATTATCACCGCTGGATTTCATGTTTGCGCGAATAATGCCGGGAAGATGAGAGAATCGATCAGCAGATGTCCAGATCTGCGGCCGATCTGTGTGCTGGGGACGTGTACCTCTTTCCCCGAGCACAGCCCCGTACTGCTCCACTATGCTGCGGATTGGAAAGAGGGTATGTCCTACACCTCTACTGTACATACACCAGAAATGGCAGATCTGTAGGTGCAGAAACCTTTGTGTGCTATTAACTTGTGTGTGAATGTAGCCTTAATTATTAACCAGGAAGACACATACCCAGGTCCCGAAATCCACTTCCAGGGATGGATAGAGGGAGGGATGGCGAGAGAGATATTGAGGGATGCAGAGATTCAGAGAGAGATGGAGGAACTGAGAGAGATAGATGGAGGGAGAGAGGAAAAAATGAACAACGCTCCAATCAGGTATGAAACTTTTTATTAGTCCATGTTGCTAATAATGGACCACATTGGCTAATAAAAATTCATTTATTTTCTTCATACCTGATTGGAGTGCTGCTCATTTTCTACATCTACTGTATTGTACTCGAACTGAGGGAATGTGGCCAAAAAGCTGTGAACCCACATTTTAGTATTTTGGTCTTGCCTCATTATATTTACATAGATAGAAGATGCTTGGTAAGAATCAATAGTATCAATAAATTGATTATATGAAGACAGATTCATAGATAAAAGGGTCAGTAGAGATAGACAGACAGACAGATAGATAAATGTAGAAGACAGATATGAGGTATAAGAGATGATAGATTAGATGAGATAGATGTGAGAAAATGATATTTAGATGTAGAAGACAGATATGTGGCAAATTAGAGATTAAGTTATCTCTTTAAATATAAATGAGAGATATGACCGATATGAGATTGAGATACATTCATATGATGGATATGAGATGGATACATACAGCTCTGGCAAAAATTAAGAGACCACTGCAAAATTTTCATTTTGTCTGATTTTTCCCATTATAGGTATATTTTTAAGTAAAATGTAAATTGCTCTTTTATTCTATAAACTACTGACATGTCTTTGAAATTCCAGGCACTAAATTTTGTATTTATTTTCAGAAAATGAGAAATTGTCAAAATAACAGAAAAATTCAGGGCTTGCAGACCTCAAATAATGCTAAGAAAACAAGTTCATAATAATTTAGAAACAACAATACTAATGTTTTAACTAAGGAAGAGTTCAGAAATCAATATTTTGTGGAAAAACCATGATTTTTAATCACAGCTTTCATGCGTCTTGGCATGCTTTCCACCAGTCTTTCTCACTGCTTTTGGATGACCTTATGCCACTCCCAGTATAAAAATTTAAGCAGTTTGTCTTTGTTTGATGGCTTGTGACTATCCATCTTCCTCTTGATTACATTCCAGAGTTTTTCAATGGGGTTCAGGTCTGAAGATTGGGCTGGCCATGACAGGGATTTGATGTGGTGGTCCTTCATCCACATATTGATTGACCTAGCTGTGTGGCATGGCACATTGTCCTGCTAGAAAGACCAGTCCTCAGAATTGCGGAACATTGCCTGAACAGAAGAAATCAACTTTTTTTCCCAGGATAACCTTGTATTCGGCTTGATTCATGCGTCCTTCACAAAGGTTGACCTGCCCAATTCCAGCCTTGCTGAAGCATCCCCAGATCATCACCGATCCTCCACCAAATTTCACAGTGGGTGCAAGACTCTGTGGCTTGTACGCTTCTTCAGGTCTCTGTCTAACCATTAGACGACCAGGTGTTGGGCAAAGATGAAAATTAGACTCATCAGAGATTACCTTACTCCAGTTCTCTATGGTCAATCTTTATTGTCTTTGGTAAACGCCCTGCCTCTAGGAGCCTGTTACGAACTGTTCTTGCCGTGCAAGTGACATTCGAATAAGATGACGGACATCCCGGTCAGTGGAGTCGTTTTCGCCCTCTGCCGGTCTGTAGCTTTGTTGTCTCCAATCTCTGATACGTGACCTTGTTGTAATGGACTAACGTCTTAGAAATTTTAAAGATTGATGCAACATGACGCTCACTGTATCCCTCTGCTAGTAAAGGCAGAATTGAGCCCTTGTTTTCCTCTCAATTTTCTTTTCAACTCCTTTGGCATGGTTAAAAGATATTTTTTCATTCCTATTACTTTTGGGATATTACTAGCACTTGTTTTGCCATCCAGCTTGTCCTATTGCAAGAGGATTGCAAGAGTTTTTTTTTATACTTTCCTTCTTCGTTAAATAAGATTTGGTTCAGGCGATCACTTAATCAGAAGCACATTAAGTAGAATGAGGTGTCCTCTGGTTGGAATTCAACTGACACTGGAATGGATTGGCCTTCAGACATGTAGAGAAGCTGATTTTTCTAAAACTTTGCAGTGGTCTCTTCATTTTTGCGAGCTGTAGATTTGAGGGATATTATTATTATGCATTTATATAGCGCCATTTATTCCATGGCGCTTTACATGTGAAAAAGGGGAAATATAGGCAAGTATAATAAACATGTGTAAGACAAGGGACACACAAGTACATAAGGAGAGGGGACCCTGCCCACGAGGGCTCACAGTCTACAGGGATGGGTGAGGATACAGTAGGAGAGGGTAGAGCAGGTCGTGCGGTGGTTCAGTTAGACCGAGGATCATTGCAGCCTGTAGGCTTGTCGGAACAGGTGGGCCTTCAGGTTCTTCTTGAAGGTTTCCGTTGATGGTGAGAGTCTGATGTGTTGCGGCAGAGTTCCAGAGTATGGGGGAAGCACGGGAGAAGTCTTGTATGCAGTTGTGGGAAGAGATAAGGGGGGGAGTAGAGGAGATTTGAGATGATCGAAGGTTGCGTGCGGGTAGGTACCTAGAGACCATGTCACAGATGTATGGAGGAGACAGGTTGTGGATGGCTTTGTATGGCCGGTTTCACATTTGCGCTTCAGGGCGCAGCGACGGCCTGCGCACGGCCGCCGCTAAGCACCGCCCCTGCCACGCCTCCGCCGGTAGCTCCGCCTCTGGGCGCATGACGCTGCATGCGTCATGCGTCCCCTATCTTTATCACTGAGGACGCAGTCCGTGCGCAGTATGCGTTTGGCGGCACCTGTGTCCTTTTGACGGTGAGCCGACCAGCGCCAAACGCAACCTGTTGCAATTTGGTTGCGCTCGGCGCACCGTCAAAAGGACGCAGGCACCGCCAAACGCATACTGCGCACGGCCTGCGTCCTCAGTGATAAAGATAGGGGACGCATGACGCATGCAGCGTCATGCGCCCGGAGGCGGAGCTACCGGCGGAGGTGCGGCAGGGGGCGGGCTTAGCGGCGGCCGTGCGCAGGCCGTCGCTGCGCCCTGAAGTGCAAATGTGAAACCGGCCAATGTCATGGTTAGGGTTTTGAATTGGAGCCTCTGGGCAATGGGAAGCCAGTGAAGGGCCTGGCATAGGGGAGGCTGAGGAATAGCGGGGAGACAGGTGGATTAGTTGGGCAGCAGAGTGTAGGATGGACTGGAGCAGAGCCAGAGTGCTAGAGGGGAGGCCAGAGAGTAGGAGGTTGCAGTAGTCGAGGCGGGAGATGATAAGAGCATGCAATAGTGTTTTTGTGGTTTCGTGGTTGAGGAATGAACGGCACCAGGAAATATTTTTGAGTTTAAGGCGGCAGGATGACATAGATACATATCCTGCCACCTCATACATATACATAGATACATAGATGCATAGATATGACAGATATGAGATGGATACATAGATATGACAGATATGAGATGGATACATAGAAATGACAGATATGAGATGGATACATAGAAGTGACAGATATGAGATGGATACATAGATGTGACAGATATGAGATGGATACATAGATGTGACAGATATGAGATGGATACATAGATGTGACAGATATGAGATGGATACATAGATGTGACAGATATGAGATGGATACATAGATGTGACAGATATGAGATGGATACATAGATGTGACAGATATGAGATGGATACATAGATGTGACAGATATGAGATGGATACATAGAAGTGACAGATATGAGATGGATACATAGAAGTGACAGATATGAGATGGATACATAGAAGTGACAGATATGAGATGGATACATAGATGTGACAGATATGAGATGGATACATAGATGTGACAGATATGAGATGGATACATAGAGGTGACAGATATGAGATAGATACATAGATATGAAGGATATATAGATATGACAGATATTAGATGGATATATAGAGATGACGGATATGAGATAGATACATAGATATGACGGATAGATGGATATAAGATGGATACATAGATATGAGATGGATACATAGATCCATCCCTCAAGACGACATCATTGTAAATACACATCTGTAATTTGTATATCCCCTACCTCATTGTAGACTGTAAGCTCTCACGAGCAGGGTCGTCTTATTTTGCTTTAATTATTGTATTGTTAACGTTGTTAATTATTACTTGTGTTTTGAAACTGTTAAACTGTAAAGCACTGCAGAATATGTTGGCGCTATATAAATTAAGATTATTATTATTATTATTATTATTATTATATGACAGATATGAGATAGATACATAGATATGACAGATATGAGATAAATACATAGATATGACGTATATGAGATTGAGATACATAGTTATGATGGATATGAGATTGAGATACATAGATATGATGGATATGAGATGGATACATAGATGTGAGATGGATACATAGATATGACGGACATGAGATGGATACCTAGATATGACGGATATGAGATAGATACATAGATATGATGGATCTGAGATGGATATGAAATAGATACAGATATGATGGATGAGATGGATACATAGATGTGACGGATATGAGAAATTTAGATGTTCAGTAAGATAAACAGATAGTAAATAGATTAAACAGGCACAATAGACACACTGGATTTTATATACACGTTACAAGAATCTCTCCATTTTTCTATAATCAATATTATTATTTCTCTCCCATATTTATGCCATGTCTGTTTTTTTCTGACTCTTCCGCAGACCCCATTATCAGCACAGACTATCCACTACCCACAGTCCCAGGTCTGAGCCCTGCAGACTATACTGTCCCTAGGTCCTGGGCGCGTTCTATTTTATGGCTCCTAAGTAAAGACCTCTATTCCTCACCAATGGCCAACACTATGTTTTATAAGCCATTTAGCAGAAGCTCTTCCTACAACAGGAGTTTCCAGTACAGCCAGCGCCATGGTGCTCCCACCCCAGTCCATATGACAAGTAGGGCTTCCCCCATCCATCCCTGCAGTAACTGGAGTCTGGAAGTGTTTCTTTATCTCTGATGAGGTGTGAGCACTAATTGTTTTATTCAGTGACTGATGGCCACAACATGGCAGATAATAGGAAGCTATCAGTCATCTTACTAGTACAACAAGCCTAAAAGTGAAATGATATGTGCTGTTATCTAGAGTCAACAGCGCCTGATAAGCTGCCCTGTGTACCTGTCACCAGGAGATGAATGACTGTGCTGGGCTATAAGTAGGCTCCATCTGTTAGCCCTGTAAGGATGCCATCATCCATAGGCAGGGGCTGGCACCTTGGTGCTACACACAGGGCACAATGGCCAGAGTGGTCTGTCCCTCTCTCTCTCGCTTCTGGCCAAGACTACAACATTCCTTCAGTCAATATCTTCAAAGTGCCCAATCCTAGCAATTTTCCCTTCTACTTATATATGCGGAAAGGCAAGTCAGCCCCCGAAGGTGGAACATATCATAAGCCAATATGTATATAAATGTGGCCAGGAGGCAGGCTCAGCTCTGTCCTTAGTGATAGACTAGACCCTCCGAGACATCAATCAGTTCTTGCACTCCTGCTCCTGCTGTCCAGACCTGCTGGTGAGTATTTCCTTTCCCATCTTCATAGCTTTGTAGTTCTTGTACAACACCTGTTAGTAAAAGTTTTATAAAGTCTTGCTGTAAATGTCTTCCTTTTCCTTTGGTGTCTACAATTTTTCTTTCTTAGATGATCACCTCTTAAGTTCTAGGCAGGAATAAGGAAGCAGCAGGGTGGATATTAATGTGGAAATTGCACTGTGGATGTGTAGCCTGCAGCTATGCCCCTTATCTTTCAGAAATAAATCTTCTTGGCTTAAGCTTTTTTTTGGGGGGTAAGGGATCTAAATATATCACCTCTTCCATAGCATGCCAAATATATAATAAAGATGTGAAAGCTGCAATTTTAGCCTTATAATCAGCATAGCTGGGGCTCCGTGGCTATTTATTTCTTTCAAGACTAAAAATAATTCATTTAAAAAAAAAAAAAGAGGAGGGAAATCTTAAATCACCTACAGAACATTTTTTGCGGAAGTTTTTTTTTTTTCTTCCTTGGGGCTGAATATCTGAGGTCTTCCTTCATGTTTACTGAATTGTTTCTTCTTGCATTCATTCATTCAAGAGCTGGGGACTAGAGATCTTCATGGATTAATCAAAGTGTTAAACATCTCAGAGAAAAAAAAAAAGTATCCCGCCTCCCCAGTGTCAATTAACGCATTTTCAGTGAGTGAGGCTGACTCTCCAGAGCTGGTAGTCACTTGTACAGTTGGAGGTGACACTAATTGCAGAAGAAGCCCAGAACCAAGTGAAGCCTCCTCCTAACCTCCTGGAGACGAGATGTTCCTCACTACAGACCTCAATTATATGTCATTCCTGGAAGCGGCTTTTACATCAGTCCTGTCCCTGGTGTTAGTCCTGGTTGTATCTCACCAGCTATGGTCCCTGAGATGGCACAGTACCAGAGATCGGAGCAGCAATTTACCTCTGCCCAAGGGGTCTATGGGATGGCCATTTTTTGGAGAAACGCTTCACTGGCTTGTACAGGTAAAACAAAAATGCATTTACACTTTTTTTTCTATTTCTCTTCAATCTATGGGTTTCTATTGAAGTTTTAGTAACGTAGTGGGTTTATATTGTAGCTTTGTAGAACTATAAGTACCAGGAAATCCTTTTGCTGAACTAAATGAATAAACTCCATTGAATATTATTTTAGTTGTCCGTGTATGTGAGATCTTAAGGCGGTGAATTTTTGACGTTACGGATTTTCTGCACCCATTATTTAAAATAGGTAACTTGCTATTTTTTCTTTTTCTAAAATATGCATCAAAAACTCATGGTGTGAACATATCCCTAAGCTGTAGAAATTGCTAGGAATAAGCGTTACTTTACAGAAATTGTGTAACAAACACATTGTACGAAAGTAACAGATTAAAAGGATTTTCACCAGTTTTTTGTTTTGGTTTTTTATTTAATGAGACTACAAGTACCAGAAGAGCTTTATAACTGTTGACTGAATTCCGCTATGTAAATTTATCTCAATTAAATTTTAATACTGGGTAATTAATTCAGTTAAAGTGAAAATTCTTAAAGAAGTAACAGAGGTTTTTTTTTAGAAATTGGTGGGACCACAAGTACCAAAATATTTTTCCAGCTGCTGGTTAGCTGAAGACTGACATTGAGATGCCGGGTTATTCAGGGATTTATTTTTTTCTATAATCACTATTGATATTATAACTAAATGTTATTTTATCAAACGCGGAACTGCAGGTAATTGTAATATTAGGTTCAAATGTAAAAAAAAAAAAAAATAGGAATAGTCTGCGTAGGTTTAGGTGTCATGCTGGAAGATGTAGTTCCAAATTGCTTGTAATCCAGATTTACTGTAGCAAATCTGAATATATCCTTATTAGATGGATACAGATATTATTAATAATAAGAAGGTTTGGACACATGATCTGATTCCAGCATTAGCCGGAGGGGGATTCGTTACATTTCTTTGCTGATTGTGACTTCTTGTGGCCACTCCAGGGCTCAAACTTCCACAGCTCCAGAAGGGAAAAGTATGGGAACATTTTTAAAACCCATCTGTTGGGAAAACCATTGATCCGCGTGACCGGAGCAGAAAATGTCCGCAAGATCCTGTTAGGGGAGCACCACCTGGTCAGTACACAGTGGCCTCAGAGCACCCAGATCATCCTGGGCTCCAATACTCTGGTCAATTCCATTGGAGAACTCCATAGGCACAAGAGAAAAGTGAGTAATGGCCGAATCCCACCACAATGTAATGGGTTTGCATTTTGGCTGTGTTCTTGGAACTATTTGTGTGTCGAGTATCATGATGTTCATAGACCACGTGGGAATTGACCTTCACGAGTCACCTAATTTATTCTAAGCCATTGTATAACCATTAGAATAGCATTTTTACAAGTTGGGGTGCTCTCGTCACATGTATGAAAATGTTACCTGCTCTTCGCAAAGTTTAGCTCCGCTTAGTTGGTAGTTTTATAGAATTGTTCCTTGGTTTGTTATTTTTGTGTCTACACATGATTTATCCACAAGCTCCAATGTCTGAAAGAAGCGTTTCCTACAGTAATAATTTTAGGATGTTCCTTTCATGGACTCCTTGTTTTTAGATTATGGCCAAAGTGTTCAGCCACACAGCTCTGGAAAGCTACATCCCTCGTATCCAGGAGGCTGTGAGTTGGGAGTTACATGGATGGTGCAGGGAGTCCGGCTCCATCTCCATGTTCTCGTCTGCCAAAGCTCTTACCTTCCGGATTGCTGCTCGCATCTTGCTGGGACTAAGCCTGGGCGAGAAGCAGTTTAAGGAGCTGGCCCGAGTCTTTGAGCAACTGATGGAGAATCTCTTCTCTCTCCCTCTGGACATCCCTTTCAGTGGTCTCCGCAAGGTATGTACCGATTATGCACATCTATTTCTTGTGCATTTTCTTATTCATTCGCTGCCATGTTTGCTGCTTAGGTCATGATTTTATGTCTTGGTTCTATAAACTTTGGCTATGTAAAAAAGCATCCCCTTAGAAAATACCTGGGAATAGATATTCTGAAGATGAGATCTTCTAGCTCTATAGCATCCTCTCTGAGGACCTCTGAGGCTGCCGCCTCTCAACATGAACTGCAATAAATGTCACTTCGCCACAAGCCAGTGATGCACAATGACCGGCCCCCTATATTGAGCTAAAATAATTTATGGACATAAACAGAGCAAGAAGCCTGGATCAGGGTCCATAAATCATATGCTGAATGGGGCAGGCCGTGTGCCCCATAGTAATTCAAGTGTGCGGAGTAGGCTGTTTTAGTGCTGTCCTACAGCTGCTCATTTAGCAAACAGGCATGTTATGTAATTGTTCAGCAAGATCGGCGGTGAAGGTGAAAACACAGAAGACTGAAAACATTGTCTTACAGCAAACTGTCCAGCTGAGTGCAAGACAATGAGCAGCTCCAGGGACTCTGAAGAGCAGGGTCATAATGATTCCCTGCTATTTCTGACCCATACAGAGATTTATTTTTTTTGAACAAATAGTAGCAGCAAGTTCTCCTAAATTATCAAAAAAATAAATTGCAAATCATCCTAGAATTATCTTCAACAATTCTGCTGTGTGTGAACTGATCGTTTTCCTTGCAGATTTTACCTTCACATTGCAATAAAATCCGCATGTGCCAACAGTGTTACAGGTTTTTTTTTCTCCATGGACTTCACTCTTTGCATTGTAAAAGGTGTAAATTACACTGCAAAGTACACATGCATTCCCATGCAGATTTTTCCACAAATCGGCAGAATGATTATGTTTTTCCAGTACATGTGAATAGGGTCTTTAAACTCCCCATCCACTTGTAAATTTCTACAGTCCATCGTATCTGGACCTATGTCTAAACTGAGGCCTCATGTAGATGTTAGGGGTTTTTTTTCCCCTCATACATGGAGAAAAAAAAAAAACATATGCAAGATCACATTTTGTCAGTGTGTCAGTTTTTGCCATCAGTTAATTTCCTCATGTTTTATTGAAAAAAATAACTAAAAAATGGCAGTATTTCTCCTACCCATTACAGTGTTAAATCTGTACACCACACAGATTTTTCACTGATCCATTGATTTGTATGGGCGACTTTGATTCATGTGCAAGAAGCGAAAACGCACATATGCAAACAGCACCGTAGACTGTAATGGACACACGTTCTACCTGTGAAAAACACAATAGAACAAGTACTTGAGAAACGGATGTTTAAATGGCGTCCTCTAAGGCCTAGGATTTCTCAGACTATGTAGATGTACAGATCCAAGTAGGCAGAAATTTAGATTGCAGGACACTGATGTATCATTTGGTTACATGTGAAGTGATGCTTTACAATTTGTGATCCTCTCCATGAAAATTAAAGGGGTTTTCTACTATTTGGACATCCCCTTCCTAAATGTTGTATTTCAGTTTAAAATAAAAAAAAGATACTCACCTCCTGCATCAGCGCCATTCCAGCAAAGTCAAAACCAGGTACGCTGACGTTTGCATAACATTGTTCTGATACATAAGCGCTGCAGCCAATCATTGGCTGCTTCACCAGACGTCCGAGTGGCATAACAATGTAGAGCAGGCCATACCCATTAGATGGCTGTTGGCTGAACAATGCTTCGGATGATCGATCGGCTGACAGCCATCTCTGCCGACTCTCCCATACACAGGAGAGCTCTTGTGTTCTCTCTGGGGCAGCTGTGGGTGGAGTCAGCTGTGGTGGGGCGGGGTTAGCTTTCTCAGCTCTGTTTCATTCTAAATCTAAAAGCTCTGATTGTGTCAGAACGGCTGCACCCAGCAAACTAAGTGATACATCGTCGGATTCAGCTTCTTTGCCTACATCAAGCTGCTCTCAGATGAGGTAGCAAAAACCTGCTGACAGATTCACTTTAAGTAGAATTTAGATGCAGAATTAATCTTTTTTTTTTTTACCAGCACCGCTCACATCTGCATTGGAGCTAATGCATTCGGCGCCTGCACATACCTGCTGGGTCTAATGCACATGTCCTATAATGTATCGTGCACATGTCCTATAATGGATAAGAAGGGTGCACCACACCTACCGATCATGCACCATATCAATACCAGCAGATTACATGGGGCGGCCCAGTGCAGAATTTAGCATTTCCTAACACCTCCTGTCAGGTGGTCATGAGGAGATATTGCTCAGAAATCTACACGTATATTGTCTTTGTTTAGTGCTGACAGGTTATGTATTTCCACAGGGTATAAAAGCACGGGATACTTTGCACCAATACATGGAAGATGCGATCAGAGATAAAATCTCCCGGAGAGACCCTGAAGTATGTGAAGATGCTCTGGACTACTTGATAGACAGCGCGAAGGAGAATGGCAAAGAGCTGAACATGCAGGAACTAAAGGTACAGCAATCCGAATAAAGCTGCGTCATTACCACGATTACTGGAGATAGTAACAGATCATGAGAAATGTGTAGTGCCACTCCCAAGGTACAGGACCGGCACCTAAATCCTGCAATTACACTCTAGGCCGAGGCGTTGATTCCCTTCTGCTGGAGCAAAAATTCATTTTGTTGCCCATGTCCTATAATTACATTTTTTTTAATTAAATTAAAAAAAAAAAAGTGTTTTAAAATATTTTTAAATTATATAAAAATATATATTTTTTAAAATATTTTCCCATTGCCCATGTCCAATGCAGAATTGCATCTCGCTACCCCTCCTTCACCCCCAGCACCTGGGAGACAAGTATCCTCTCCCAAGTCTACGCCCCTGTATTTCTTTTATATTCATAGCTGTAGAGTCTTAAAAATATGTAAAACACGTTTCTTAAAATTTCTTTGGCGGAGTAAATAACAGATGCAGTGGAAAAGCTGAAAATACTTTCAGGCAACATTTACATGTATAAATTATATGTGCAGATGTCAGAGTCATGACATTTACAATTTTTTATAGTTCCTGCCACCTAGGTTTTATAAAGGCTTTCAGCCTCGCAGAAATCCAGCAACCCCCTCCCATAAAAGCGAGGGCTTCGGCCTCCTGAGTATTAGAAGAACATCGTATAGACCTGGAATAGAGACAGACAGCAGCTTTTACTAGATTATTGCTCCATTATTGGACACTTCCCCGAGATCGCGCAGAGTCCACAGCAGAATAAGGGCTCATTCACACTGCAGTTTCTCATGTACCAGTTCTGTCCGTGTATTTCACTGATAGAATGCGGATTTTTATAATCTGTGGGGCTGGTAACACATCCGTGTATTTTTGCTTACCAAGTGGTCCACAACAGAACACAGACGTGTCCGATTTTGATATGAGACATGGATCAAATTTGCCAATGCAAGTCTATATGTCCATGACAAAAAAAGTTTTTTTGCGGATGAGAAAAACTGACACATGGACCAAACACTGCCGGGAATCTGATCCAACACACTGATTAACAATGGTCCATGTTTTTACATAGGAGAAAAAATAAATAAAAAATCACTGATATCTGAATGAGCCCTTACATGTACACGCATTTTTATAGATGTCATGTGCTATCATTTAGCAGGGAAACCTTTGGTCTCCCTAAGGCTAGTTTCACACTAGCGTTTATACGACGCAGCGCACGGCGCCGCTAAGCCCCGCCCCCTGCCCGCCCCACCCGGTCATTGCCGCCTACTAACGCACATGGACGCTTGCGATCTGCGCACCCTATCTTTAGCATAGGGTGCGCAGATCGTGCGCTGGCCGTGCACTAGTAGGATTTTGGCGTGCGCTGCGCACTTTTGAATGTGCGCCGAAATGCAACATGTCGGCGCGCACCTTCAAAAGTGTGCAGCGCACGCCAAAATCCTACCAGCACACGATCTGCGCACCCTATGCTAAAGATAGGGTGCGCAGATCGCAAGCGTCCATGTGCGATAGTAGGCGGCGATGACCGGATGGGGCGGGCAGGGAGCCGGCAGGGGGCGGGACTTAGCGGCGCCGTGCGCTGCGTCGAATAAACGCTAGTAACTAGCCTTAGGCTGAATGAACAGCTTTAAGTCCACCATACACATTAGACTAATGACGTCCAAACCCGCCGATATCAACGATCTAATGTGTATAGGAAGCAGCCAACTGATTGTCGGGGGAGATGTCGGTTGGGCAGGTCTCATTTTGGACTGTCGATCACTTTGTTCTTCTGAAAGTCAGCTGCCACCAGACATGTCTCATGACTGCTTTCTCATAGCAAGCACAGGGATAAGACACACAGTGATGTCACGGAGCAGGGATAAGACACGCAGTGATGTCACGGAGCAGGGATAAGACACATAGTGATGTCACGATGCAGGGAGAAGACACACAGTGATGTCATGGTGCAGGGATAAGACACAGTGATGGTGCAGGTATAAGACACACAGTGATGTCACGGAGCAGGGATAAGACACCCAGTGATGTCACGGTGCAGGGAGAAGACACAGTGATGTCACGATGCAGGGAGAAGACACACAGTGATGTCACGGTGCAGGCATAAGACACAGTGATGGTGCAGGTATAAGACACACAGTGATGTCACGGAGCAGGGATAAGACACCCAGTGATGTCACGGTGCAGGGAGAAGACACAGTGATGTCACGGTGCAGGGAGAAGACACACAGTGATGTCACGGTGCATGGATAAGACACACAGTGATGGTGCAGGGATACCTGGTTGATCCTGCCAGTAGCATATGCTGGTCTCAAAGATTAAGCTATGCACGCGTAAGTACACACGGATGGTACAGTGAAACTGCGAATGGCTTATTAAATCAGTTATGATTCCTTTGATCGCTCCAAACCATTGACTTGGACAATTGTGGTAAAACGGTGCAGGGATAAGACACACAGTGATATCACAGTGCAGGGATAAGACAGACAGCAATGTCACGGTGCAGTCTTCTAGCCCAGGCTGTTACCATTATTATATTAGTGCATTATATTTTGTTGTTATCTCTTCTTAGGAATCAGCCATTGAGCTCATGTTCGCTGCTTTCTTCACCACGGCTAGTGCCAGCACATCGCTCATACTTCTCTTACTCAAACACCCGTCTTCTATACACACGCTCAGACAAGAACTGGCATCACACGGGTTGATCAAGCAATGCCAGTGTCTCCATTCTTCAGACAATCCCAATAATAATGGTGACAAGGAGCAGTGCGTGACCGCTGGCTGCCAGTCATCTGTCCTGCTGGGTTCAGAAGGACATGTGAAACAGATATGGGAGCAGACAAAACTCATCTTAGCTGACAGAAATGAAAGAGAACAGATTTTAAGGAGCAGAACCCAAGATGGCATCCAATGGGAGCACCAGTGCAATAACGGACTGTGCCAGCAGGACTCGCGTGACCAGCTGGTTTCCACCAAGATTGTAGAAGAATATGAGTCCTCCACGTGTCAATGTCATTGTCACCTGAACCTGAGTTTACAGAAACTGAAGGGGCTTCAGTATTTGGATTCTGTAGTGAAGGAAGTTCTGAGACTGCTCCCACCGGTCTCTGGAGGATACAGGACGGCTCTGCAAACCTTTGAACTGGATGTGAGTATGAATTTGTACTTTGCAGGAAACATCTCAGGGGACATGGAGTACAAGTTGGTCCTCTATGGGCAGGTTCAGTACCTTATTATGCTTTTTTGTATGAAATGGATATTCAGGAAGCATGGCTCGATGTATGGTTATGTGAGAGCAGGGCTGGTGCTATATAAATAAGGAAGGCGATGCCCTGTGAGCAGGATCTCAAGTGTGTTGATAGTATTAACGCTTTGAAAAAAATCTTGAGGTTTCCCATAGATGGAATCAAAGTATAACCAATATTATAGCAGATCACCGAACATCACAATATATCATGGGCTTAAATTAATGTAAAGATTGAAAAATAGCTTACATAGAGCAAAAACTGGATGGAGTATGCCCTTCTGCAGACCTTTGACGGTATATGACCACCTCTTCCAACATGGCAGGTGATAATGACCAGACTGTTGGGGATTCAACTGCTGAGACTCAGTGATTGCCAGAACAGGAGCATCTGTCCCCAGTTTATAGAGGACCACCTTTTATTGTTTTTTTTTTTTTTTAAATGAAGGGCTCATGCAGACGAGAGTAAAACTCAGATGTGTGTTGTCCAATTTTTGATCGGATAGGACACGGACATCACACTGAGCCATGTTATTCAATAGGGCTGTTCAGATGAACCATTTTTCTCTCAGGCCCACTGTCCTTGAGTAAAAGGAAAAAAAATAACAGCAAGGCAACATTCTTTTGAGTCTCGGATGAGATTCACCCATTAAAATCTATGGGTAAAAAAAATAAATCCGATACCACACAGAACATCAGAGTGGCATCCGATTTCTACAGATACAATTCTATTATAAACCTAGAAAACTGTATTTGATAATGTAGATGTATGAAAAAGTATGACATCGCGTGGAAATGAAAAAACTGACACAGGGATCATAATCCAATGAAAATCGTCTGAGTCTTCTGAATGAAACTCAGACAATTTTTCACATGTTTGTTTGCAGCCGGCCTTAAACTGAGGATCTCCTCCAATTGGTGCAGCTCTACTGATTCTGGAACAATTATGCCCCCCGGAAAAAATGGTGCAAACTTTCCCTTCAACTGCTGGGTGTATATTGTAGAACATCTCAGGAAGGGTAATTTTGCACCATTATTTCCAGGGGTATAAATTTGGTATGTAGTGGTACAAAAGGAAAAGAAAAACTGTTCCGGAATCAGTGGAGCACTAACAATTTGGAAAAAGTACTCGGGTTAATTTAAAGAATCCTTTGAAAGATCCACTTTAAATAGAGCAGAGGCTGAGTATCCACACAGCCGTGTCTATGTGGGACAACTGAAGATAGCCAAGTACAGCGCTGTGCCATCTCTGGCATTCCCATGAAAGATTAATAGCATGGTAGTGCACATTCACATTCAGAGTAAAGTCCCCCCCTGTTCTTGAGGGTCTCCGCATTCAAACCTCCATCGATCTAGGGGTCACCAACAATCCTATTGGAAGAGGTTGGCATATCGTCATGACGGTCTATAGAAGGTCATATAATTATCTATGGACAGGTGATAACTGGAATACCCAGTAAAGCTGGCTATACACATCAATAAGTAATCCCACCGTCCATATATATGTTTTCAATTGGGAGAGTGGCGTAAGCCGGAACCAGATTCCTTTGGAGGAGACTTATCTTCCACGAAAACAAAACTGATCCTTCTCTACCGCAACATCGTCAGCCAGGGAAGAGTCAAGAAGACCTTATACCGGTCAAAATTGGTGGGTCCAGACAAATTTGTTCTATAGTGTATTGGGGGCCGTTGGGTCACACAAGCAAGTACTAAAGAACCAAAGCGGTGTCCTCAAGAAGAAGCTTTAGGAGTGCAGCGCTCCCCGACAGCCCACTTCCTGCTATGCTGGGGGCAGTGTACTCCTGAAGATTAACCGCTCACACGATTGCACCGTGGTCCACACAGCGCTCTCCCAAGCTCCTGGCGGAGTCAGCTTTGTCTCTGCTGCATAGGGGTGCTGAAGAACACTGGATCCAGTGACTTGGCCATGTTCAGAGAGGCGCGAGCAGGCTGTAAAGCATAGAGCACGCTCACGCCACACTCCTTGACTAGGGAACCAAACACAGACCGCACGGTGGCCAGTAACCGAGACCATTGATTGTAATCTCTAACATTTTAAATCTTTCAGTTCTTGAGAATGGATGAGGATTTATAATAAGGGGTAGATTGCAAAGTTACTTGTTTTTACAACCACTTTCCAATTTTACCCATATTTGAGCTTGAGACAAGCCCTTTAAATGATATGCTGCAGTTAAGTGGACAATCTTGAAACACTTGTGTCAGTGATAAAAACCCTAACTAAATGTCCCATTCTTTAGTCTACCCCTCCCCATATATCATACCATATGCAATCCTTTGGGAATTGCTAAACATAGAGCAACACATCCAGGAATCCAGCAGTACTGAAACTAACCTCAGGACTTGGAATCCTTCGATGAATCTCAAGGAATATCTTCATCACAAGGATGTTCTTTCGTCGCCACCTTTTGGTAAAAAATAGAACTCTGGATTACTATCAGCCAAAGAAACTGCTAGTGATTTTATGAAGAAGATACATATAACACACACATATTACTCTGTTTCTTTTGTGTTATTTTATGTAACTTTTGCATTTTTTTTTAGTTCTTATTTTTATTATCACATTATTTTTTTCATGTTTTATGTTACAGGGTTACCAAATCCCCAAAGGTTGGAGTGTCATGTACAGTATAAGAGATACTCATGAAACTGCAGCCATTTATCAGAACGTTGACTCTTTTGACCCAGAGCGGTTCCGTACAGATAAAGATGAAGGAAAAGCCAGCAGATTTAATTATATCCCTTTCGGAGGTGGCGTTCGTAGCTGTATTGGCAAAGAACTCGCACAAATCATATTGAAAATTCTCACTATTGAGCTTGTGGGAACGGCCAAATGGGAATTAGCTACACCAAGTTTCCCAAAAATGCAAACTGTCCCCATCGTGCACCCCGTGGACGGACTACAGCTCTGCTTCCGATTTTTAACGACCAGTGACAATGACACAATATCTGAGAATGTATGATCTTGCCACCATTCCCGAACAACCAGCAGGGCTCCTAACACTTATCCTAAATTATTTCCTTCTGGATTCCTAGCATGGGGGTCTGTACTATCTGTAATGTAGGTGAAAAAGATTTTATTATTTATAATGTATTTATATGTAATTAGTCATTAAAACCGATGTGGGTGACGCTCAACTGTAAAAAGAAGAAACGCATTTCTGACATTTGAGTTCTGTGTATTTTGGCTTGAAAACTAAAGAGGTATTGTCATACAAAATGCCATCTAATGGTCTAGTGCTTTACCAAGTGTAAAAGTCCTGTCCGAAATGTAAAAAGTTGGCCTTAGAAATATCTTTCAAAAAAGAAAATCTGCCGTATTGGTCGTATTCTCAACTTAACTGATGAGAGATCAGATCTGGAAGATTTGCTTGAAGACGAGGTAGATACCATGTTGGTAAATGTTGGTCCTATATGGGTGGCCATGGTGGCTTAATGAACCATTTCCCGATTCATAGAGGCGATGGCTCTACCAAACATTGTAGAGGTCTAATCCTTCTCTTAACGAATACAATTTACAACTGGTTAGACATTCTAGATCAATGGTGGATGTCAGACAAGGCCCATAGGCTTGAAATATAGTACTTGATTCTTGGACCAGTCAATCCGCGGGGCTAAAATATCTAACAGACCCACCAATGGGTAAGATTAGACAACTTTGTCTGCTTTCTTCCACAAACGTCTCCAGCTTTGTCCAACATCTGTGCCCATTGTTACATCTCAGTCCTATTTGAATTGGACTAAGCTGAAATACCAGACATGACCATGAGTGGCACTGTTTATCTAAGATGCTTGCTGTGCCTCTATGAAAGTGCTTTATTAGGCACAACTTGGGTCAACAAATAAAGTCTAAAATAATCTAATTGCCTTACAATGACCATAGAATTATTAGGTAACACTTAGGGCCCCGTCACACATAGCGATCTCGCTAGCGAGATCGCTGCTGAGTCACAAGTTTTGTGACACAACAGCGATCTCACCAGCGAGATCGCTGTGACAGCGATCAGCGACCGGCCCCCCTGCCGGTATCGCTGATCGCTGTAGGAAAGCCCTGGACTTTTCTTTGGTCGCTGGTCTCCCACTGGCCAGCATGCATCGCTGCGTGTGACAGGCGGGAGACCAGCGATCAGCTGGTAACTAACGTACACATCAGGTATCCAAGGGATGTCCCTTAGAAACCCGATGTGTACGTTAGTTACCAGCGCGCTGATGCAGGGAGCTGGTAACTAACGTACACATCGGGTATCTAAGGGACGCACGTCCCTTGGATATCCGGTGTGCCTTAGTTACCAGCTCCCTGCATCAGCGCGCTGGTAACTAACGAACACAGCGACGCCGCACGCTCAGCGTCGCTGTGCTGATCGCTGGTGAAGCTCTCTGTTTGGCAGCTCACCAGCGATCACCAGCGATCCTGACACGTTGATATCGTTGTCGGGATCGCTGGTGAGTCGTTATGTGTGACGGGGCCTTTAGCCGCCTTTACCTGTTAGTTACTGTTTGTCACATCCCCTTCCTTCCAAAAGTCCTTACACAAAATCTATTGAAAAGCCATGCTTGATATTTAAGCATATACTCAAGTCTTAACATGGTGCAAACATGGACTGGATGAGAGTTTCTTGACCTGGACTTGACAGCCTCATGGGAATATGTCAAGTGCGGCTCATGAGACCAGCGGCTCAGAAGACCATGCTAATGGTTCGTACACGGACAGTGTCACCGATATGTCTGAATTTGGCCTTTGGCCTTGCTGAGATGGCAGATGTACAAATAGGGCCAGCCTTGTACTTGCTATTCTGTAAACCCATACTTGTGCATGATGCTGATGGTCCATATTGAAAAATTACTTGTGCATAAATTAATATTAGTCATTGTGTTGTCCACTGCACATGGACCAAAAATGCGCTCGTCTGAAGGAGCTCTTAATTTGAGAAAGTATAGGGAAAATCTCATAAATCTGCCATCAGATAGATTACCGGTCCGCCAACTATATAAGGTCTAAAGCCAGTTGACTAGCAGAAATAATGATTATGCAAAGAATTCTAATTAGGTTTATCGTTGTAAGGAACCGATAATTTATAGATTCTAGAGCGTAGGCGATTATTTAGTAAACCAATAAGAGGATATTAAAGGCCCCCATACAAATTAGGCTAAAGTTGGCCGAAACCAACAATATTGGAAGGATCGGCGGATGGTACAATATAATAATAATACATTTTATTTCTATAGCGCCGACATATTCTGCAGCACTTTACATTTCAGAGGGGATTTGTACAGACAATAGACATTACAGCATAACAATAATCACATAGATTATAACAAATACCAAGAGGAATGAGGGCCCTGCTCGCAAGCTTACAGTCTATGAGGAAAGAGGTAGACGCAAAAGGTGGGTGGTAACAGTAGCCCTGATTGTATGGACCAGCCATAATGTTAAGTAACAGTACAGACACAGAGGGCTAATGGATGCATAAAGCATAAAACATGCATATGATGCATAAAACAATGTATATGAGGGCGCCCCGACAGATGATGTTGGGGAAAAATAATTTTCATTTAGAAGATATAACAATTTACGAGATAAGCTGCTCTCCCTTTTGAAAAGACAATCCAAAAAGTCTGTATGGTAGGGAAGAAAACCAGTTACCTCTAATGGTGCTATTACTGGGGTCACCTCTTTATACAAGTGTGTACATGCCATATATACAGGCATTGTGTTACGTTTTGAAACAGAGACACCAGCCTAGTTGATCCTGTTCCCTTTGCTCCTGGGTGATATAAATCTGTTCTAGACTTTCCCCTCCAGTGGAACTGCATTTTTACTATACTATAGGTGGCCAAGTAATCATGGCAAGGGTAAGTTCACATGGAAAGTGTTTTCGATCCAGGTGCTGTGTGAGTAAAAAAGTGGACACAACACATATGGCACCTGGACCAATTTAGCACATAGGCTACTTTTCACATGGACCTCAGTTGGAAAAAATAAAAATCACGGCATGCTCTTGTTTGGCCCGATTTACATAGTGGACTTGTGCATGTAAATAGCAGGCAGCTTCGGCACCCATCTGCTACACGTATGAGCATGCTTAGCTAGTCCTGTCTGAAATTTGCGGAAGTAACTGGTCCGATAAAGTCAGCATCTGAGGGAACATAGCCAAAAAGTGTGGAGGGGTGAATAAACACTAGGACTTTGGCAAAACATGGCACCATAACGCCAACTTTTTTTCTTGGGTTTCTTCTCTTCTATGTGCACCAATGGCTGAAGAAGTATTTCAAAGTTCCAACCACCAATGGGGCTAATTTATATGATATTAGGAAATTAGAGTAATTAAAAAATCCAAATTATTACTTCCATACTGAATTCTTCCTCCCATTGTAAAGAACCAATGTGCTTGCTGATTAGGGGCTTACTGCATGCACATATACTTCTACTACTTGTGTATGAGAATACTATTTTGTATACACGAATTCAGTGGTTCCCATGGTGGCATCAAATGAAATAACTTCTATATACCGTATGTATATTTTAAAAATAATAATAATGTAAAGATTAGTTTGGAAATGTAGTATATGATTGGCATGTGTATTTTGATGGTATTCGATGACCTGCATGGCACCAAAATGTCTTCTTCCTGGCTTGTTCTTGTACCTTCGGCAACAGCAGTGGTGATAACTTTCTATTGTATATACGATGACATGTCATTAAAGTCTACGAATAGCAATCACTCATTCTGATGTTACGTGTCAGGAAAGATACGGTCATAATGATGTCCACCTTAAGCTGCCCATAGATATTATGATCAGATCATTTGCCCCAACCGAATGAAACTTTTGCAAAAAAAACACAACAAAAGGAATTGGTTTTTTTTGGATATGAGTTAATGAATGAGTTCTGGGGTTGCTGGCCAATAATAGACACTTTTTGCCAATATTCTGTGATATACAGTGGGTATGGAAAGTATTCAGACCCCTTTAAATTTTTCACTCTTTGTTTCATTGCAGCCATTTGGTAAATTCAAAAAAGTTCATTTTTGTTCCCATTAATGTACACTCTGCACCCCATCTTGACTGAAAAAAACAGAAACGTAGAAATTTTTGCAAAGTATTAAAAAAAAACTGAAATATCACATGGTCATAAGTATTCAGACCCTTTGCTCAGTGTTGAGTAGAGGCAGCCTTTTGAGCTAGTACAGCCATGAGTCTTCTTGGGAACGATGAAACAAGATTTTCACACCTGGATTTGGGGATCCTCTGCCATTCTTCCTTGCAGATCCTCTCCAGATCCGTCAGGTTGGATGGTGAGCGTTGGTGGACAGACATTTTCAGGTCTCTCCAGAGATGCTCAATTGGGTTTAGGTCAGGGCTCTGGCTGGGCCAGTCAAGAATGGTCACAGAGTTGTTCTGAAGCCACTCCTTTGTTATTTTAGCTATGTACTTAGGGTCATTGTCTTGTTGGAAGGTGATCCTTCGGGCAAGTGGAAGGTGAACCTTCGGACAAGTCTGAGGTCCGGAGCACAATGGAAGGTTTTCATCCAGGATATCTCTGTACTTGGCCGTATTCATGTTTCCTTCAATGGCAACCAGTCGTCCTGTCCCTGCAGCAGAAAAACACCCCCATAGCATGATGCTGCCATCACCATGTTCCACTGTTGGGATTGTATTGGGCAGGTGATGAGCAGTGCCTGGTTTTCTCCACACATAGCACTTAGAATTATCACCAAAATGGTCTATCTTCGTTTCATCAGACCAAAGAATCTTATTTCTCATAGTCTGGGAGTCCTTCATGTGTTTTTTAGCAAACTCTATGAGGGCTTTCATGTCGGGCCACTCTGCCATAAAGGCCCAACTGGTGGAGAGCTGCAGTGAGTTGACTTTGTGAAACGTTTTCCCATCTCCCTACTGCATCGCTGGAGCTCAGCCACAGTGATCTTGGGGTTCTTTTTTACCTCTCTCATCAAGGCTCTTCTTCCACAATTGCTCAGTTTGGCTGGATGGCCAGGTCTAGGAAGACTTCTGGTGGTCCCAAACTTCTTCCATTTAAGGATTATAGAGGATTATAGAGTGCTTTTAGGGTGTTTGCACACGTTGCGGATTCTGCTGCGGATTTTTCCGCGCAGATTTGTCTAAATCCGCAGGTCAAATGACCTGTGGTTTATCTGCGGATTAGGCTGCGGTTTGACACCCGCTGCGGAATCCGCACAAAGAAGTGACATGCTGCGGATTTAAATCCGAAGTAAATCCATGCGGAAAAATCCGCAACGTGTGCACTGTGTTTTTCGTTTTACATAGACTAAAATGGTACTGTACAACGCAGCAGAAACTGCTGCTGATCTGCAGGGCCAAATCCGCTGCGGATCCGCAGCAGAATCCGCATCGTGTGCACACACCCTTAGGAACCTTGAGTACTGCAGAAATTCTTTTGTAACCTTGGCCATATCTGTGCCTTGCCACAGTTCTGTGTCTGAGCTTCTTGGCCAGTTCCTTTGACCTCATGATTCTCATTTGGTCTGACATGCACTGTGAGGTCTTAAGGGACTTTTACACATAGCGATATCGCTAAAGCGTCACTGATTTTGTGACGCAACAGTGATATCGCTAGCGATCTCGCTTTGTGTGACACGTACCTGCGACCGGCCCCCCCGCAGGATATCGGTGATCGCGCTCGAATGTCCTGGGCCATTTTTTCCTCGTTGGCGTCCCGCTGGTGCCGACTAGCGACGCATGGATGCAGGCGGAAGTCGTCATCATCGCTGCTGTGTGACAGGTAAGAGCGTCCGCCGAGGATCACTGTATCGCTGTTGTGTCACTGGTGAGATCTGCCTGTTTGGCAGCTCACTAGCGACCATTTAGCGATGCACCAGCGATCCTGACCAGGTCGTATCGTTGTCGGGATCGCTAGTGCATCGCTAAATGTAACGGGACCCTTATCTAGACAGGTGTGTGCATTTACAAATCAAGTACTATCAGTTTAATTAAACACAGCTGGACTCCAATGAAGGAGTAGAACCACCTCAAGGAGGATCACAAGGAAATGGACAGCATGTGACTTAAATATGAGTGTGAGCAAAGGGTCTGAACACTTATGACCATGTGATATTTCAGTTTTTCTTTTTTAATAAATTTGCAAAATTTTCTACATTTCTGTTTTTTTTTCCGTCAAGATGGGGTGCAGAGTGTAATGAGAAAAAAAGTGAACTTTTTTTTGAATTTACCAAATGGCTGCAATGAAACAGAGTGAAAAATTTAAAGGGGTCTGAATACTTTCCGTACCCACTGTAGGACGTCATAGACCGACATCACCAGCTGATACAGGCTGGTGTATCCCATTTTATAACCATGACCAACTACTTGGAAAAAAGAGGCATTGTTGGAAAGCCATGGGAATGACAATGCATGCCAACTATTGTGCCTTGATTTGCTGGAAATGCACTGATCTAAAATGGAAATAAACGTTATAGATGTGTCTGCAGTGTGTATGGCACTATTCTACATGTCATAATACTGTAGGTGAATTTTTCTTGATTTCTATACTTTAATATGGGCAGTTAGCAGCCGGGCTGTTGGGAATCTTTGCCTAATACGACCAGACTCATATGGGGACTATGCATGCTGCATGCCGGACTGAAGTACACACAAGACGCCTGTAATTGTTACCTTGCAGCACTGTTCATAATAAATGTATTCCATAGCTATATGAGTCCTTATATGTCTGGTTACCCATGAAATAATAAAAAACGTGATGCCCTCTTGTCACTGGTTTACATGACGCAGGACAGCAGGAGCACCTTTTGGTGTAAATCAAAAGGAACTTGAGCTGTAATATCAGATAGAGTCCGTAGACAAGGATGGTGCTGTTTCTAAAAGTAAGCAACCCCCCGAACAGATCCCAGACTAAAATCACAGAATATTCTTTGTGCACTGATGACTAAAGTAGTTACTGTATGGTACACCTGGATCAGCTTCATCCCAATATAGGCTTTTATCAAGAAGGTAGAAAGAATTAGGCCCAGTTCACATTTCTACATAGAAAAAAACATACTGTCCAAGTGGAATTCATTACTGGGCTCCATAAGAGGAATACAACATGGACTGAAAAAGTGATGTGATGTGAACAATGCCTAAAAGCCCAAAGTAACCAGAGTTATTTTGGAAGCTTAGTTTTTAATTCCAGGTTAGGAAACGGTTAGGTACTTTTGGTATTCTTGTAAGTACACATGACCACCCCACTACCTGTCTGACTAAAGAAAAGGGATGCTTGAAGGTTGAAAGGGTTTTCCGGTTAGAAAACTCCTGTTCCCTGGCTGAAGTTTGTGTTAAAAAACAAACAAACTGTTCTTTACTCAGGTTCCCCTAGTCCAGAGTCGAGTCTCCGCTTCTGCCCCCGATTTGTACTATTGTCTTCAGTGCTCATGCCATGTTGACAATGCTGCAGACAATCAGTGAGCTCAGTAGTTCATGACTTCAGTACAGGCTGCGCTGAGTTATTAGCTGCTGCGCTCAGTTATTGGCTGCAGCGCTCAGTTATTGGCTGCAGTATTGTCAAAAGTGATGTTAATTGAGCAGACCAGGAGCAGTGACAGACACTCAGAGTTGTCACTGGAGCATGAACAAGAATTTTCCCAAACTGGAAAACCCTTTTAAGTCTCGCATATGCAGTAGATATCAGTAGGTCGACCATCATTTTGCCGACAGCTACCTTTCAAGATTTCCACACACACAGGAACTCTGAGCTTTGCAATGTTCTTTTGTGTCTCTATGAGAGAGCAGACAGACTTCTTTGGCAGCGGCTTATCTCAGGGAAAACAAAAGGATTGGCTTTCCAAAATTGGACATGTCAGATCCTTCTCGCCTCTGACATCACTTGTTGGAGAAGCGTATACAATTCGCCATACACATTAGTCTATGGGCTGAAACCGCCAATATCGACAGGTTCGGCCTACTTTCTAATGTATGCTGTTGCCGGCAGACAAATGATAGAGTTAGATGACGAGGGCACATGTATGATTTCGGACTGCTAATCGTATTGTTCTCCCTGATATAAGCCGAACGAGTACTACTGTGTATGGGAGAGTCGGCTGAGATGGCGATCAGCCGAAGCATCATTTAGCCGACAGCTATCTAATGTGTATGGTCGGCTTAAAGGGCCCGTCACACCAAGCGAGATCGCTAGCAATCACATAGTATCGATATCATATCACATAGTGATATCGCTAGCAATATCGCTGCTGCATCACAAAATCGGTGACGCTTTAGCGATCTAAAGCGTCACCGATTTTGTGATGCAGCAGCGATATTGCTAGCGATATCACTATGTGTGACACTTACCTCCAACCGGCTCCCCCGCTGGTTATCGCTGATCGCGCGAAAACGTCCTGGGCCGTTTCTCGTCGGCCGCTTCCTGCTGGGCTTCCTGCTGGCGCCGACAAGGGACGCGTGGACGCGGGCGGAGGACATCATCATCGCCGCGTCTGACAGGTAAGTAACGACCGCTGCTGCATCGCTGTGAGATCTGCCTGTTTGGCAGCTCACTAGCGACCATTTAGCGATGCACCAGTGATCCTGACCGGGTCGTATCGTTGTCGGGATAGCTGGTGCATCGCTAAATGTGACGGTACCTTTAGTCTTAGAGTGACATGGAGATAAGCAGCGCAACAGATGTCTGCAACTCACATTCATCTATCACCTGACTGATTGAGAATGAAGGTTATTTTGCTGGAAGGTAGACTCTCTGACATTAGGGTCTTTATTCATTATTCTAAGCCGACCCTTCCCCCCAGATAGGTTTAATCCCCATCCATTTGAAAGGGTCTGCTTCTCCCTGGGACGCGGCCTCACAACAGATTGAAAGGGGATTTAAAAGTCGCCGTTTGAAATGACGAACTATAATCCTAATTACTTTCCATCTAATTACCCATCCATATAATCTAGTCAAACAAAAGCAAAAAAAAAAAAAAGGTTGCAAAAGGGTTAAAAGGCAACATAAAATACTCTTAAATGCACTGACCGCACAGCTGTAATCACGCTATATGGATCTGTAAGGCTACAGGTTGCGTTTTACAGGTTTGTCAATACTAACTAAACCATATTACAGCTCAGTACGTATATCCACTGAGAATCCATGGAAGTCAATGGGGACATAATGCACCTTTGTATGGCTGCTTATGTATTCTGCAGCTAGATAAACGGGAGTTGTTTTTTTTTTTCTTTTTTTCTTAAAGCATAACTCCAAAAATTCCATAGCAATCCATTGAGTTATGCCGCAGGTATTTTTACTTACTTCCTCGACCATCCTGCCACCATCATATGATAGATATAGTAATAAGAACAATACCGTGACCCCTAATGACGGTCGTATGTGCCTCTCTTCGGTGAAATTCCCTCAATGAGTATTTGGTAAGTTTTGACGCTGTGTATTTTCTTTGCAAAAACGCAGCATTTTACAGTTTCAGAAAAGTGGATGGGATTTATAGAAATAGCATACACTTTTTTTTTTCTAATCAGCATACATGACCTGCGGTGCGTGTTTAAAATTCTCAACGTCTCAATTTTTCTTACTAGTATCTGAGTTTCATGTGCGGATTTTCCTCATAGACTTGTATTAGATACGGAACAACGGCAGGTAAAAAAAAAGTACTGTATATACTCGTGTATAAGCTGACCCCCCCCCCCTAATTTTGCCACAAAAAACTGGGAAAACTTATTGACTCACGTATAAGCCTAAGGTGGAAAGTGCAGCAGCTACTGGTAAATTTCAAAAATAAAAATACATACCAATAAAAGTAAAATTAATTGAGACATCAGTAGGTTAAATGTTTTTGAATATCCATATTGAATCAAGAGTCCCATTTAATGCTCCATACAGTTCATGATGGGCCCCATAAGATGCTCTATACAATATACACCCCATATAATGCTGCACAAAGGTTAATAATGGCCCCATAAGATGTTCCACAGAAAAATATGTCACATATAATGCTCCATAAAGGTTATGGCCCCATAAGTTGCTCCATAGATTATGACCCCATATGCTGCTGCTGCAAAAAAAAGGCATACTCACCTCTCCTGCTCAGGACCCAGCCCCTGAGATATTCACCTGTCCGGGGTCCATCGCTGCTCACCGCTGTCTGCTGCTTCCTGTGTCAGTGACTGTTCAGCCAGCAGAGGGCACGGCACGCACTAACCACATCACCGCGCCCTCTGATGCCTAAACGTCACTGACACAGGACGCAGCAGACAGCGGTGAGCTGCGATGGACCCGGGACAGGTGAATATCGCATATACTTACCCCCTCCTGGCGCGGTGTCTGCAGCCCTCCTCTTCTCCCATGGTCTCCCTTCCTGCCTTCAGAGGTCACTTGGTACCGCTCATTAAACTCATGAATATGTGCATATTCATGAGTTTAATGAGCAGTAACACATTACTCACAACATTACTCACAAAGGAAATAAAGGTGTGTATTTAAGAAAACATGTCATTGCAATCATTTTTTGGGAAAAATACTTCACCTTCTGGAACAATTTCAAGGATGTCAACACTGTTGGCCATGACTGTATTGGTCACCAGCCAGTAAAAAGTCTTAGGCTCCAATTCACCAAGAATGACATTTTGCGCGCCAGTCTTGAAGAAGAGTGCACTGGAGTAATGAATGAATGAATGAATTTGGTGCGTCTACCAACTGGCGTGTGCTATCAAAAGGAATGTATTCCAATAAAGGAACTTTTTGAATCAAAAGATTTCCTATAATTCAAAGAGATTTACTCCATAGTTTCCAACAGCAGTTTCTTGCTTCTGTAGGGTGGTGAATGTCATGGGATTGTGGTCCAACCACGTAGATGTCCCAGGCCTTGGTGTAGCACAGAAAGCAGACTAAAAACAAGCCTTAAACCCTCCCATACACAATAGATAACTGAATAATCATTCTGCCGACAGCTATCTCAGTCGGCTCTTCCATATACGGGAGAGCTCGCTCTGCCAAGTGGTCCTGTGTTCCTTATGAGACCTGCTGTCGACATCTTTGGCAACAACGGATCACTTAAAGGACTAGGAATCCAAAATTAGATATGCCGGGTTCTTACCTTGCCCAAAGGCATCTGCTGAAGGACAGTCAGGGTCCCCCATACTCAGACTGTCGGCCGAACCCGTTGATACAGTAGTTGACAGGTTTTGAAGGCGTTAGTCCAATGTGTATGGTGCTTTTAGGACCATCTGAGATAAGAACTCCCACTTTAGTATTGCCAATTAATGGTATACACTTAGAGCCACAGTTTAAAGGGGACCTGTCATGTCAAAAACGCTATTAACCTCCAGGTTAATAACATTCTAAACTCTGAAAGCGCAGCTACCTGAAAGTTTATTTCTCCCAGCAGCTTCCAGCTTTTAGTCACAGCTCAGTACATAGTGAGTAACATCTGTAACCACACTCACCGACACTGACTGAAAGCGGGCTCAGCACTGATGCACACTGGAACTTACAGTTCCATTTTTGAAAGAACGAGATCAATGGAGAGTGACACCAGCCAGGGCACTATCTGCAAAACACTCCTCGGACTAAAGGTACTGTCACACTAAGGCTGGTTTCACATTAGCGCTTTTTAAGCGCACGCACGGCCGGGGGTAGCTCCGCCCCCGAGCCGGCTCTCTGCCCGGCGTGCCCGCCCCTTGCTTGTAGCGCCGCCTCCTAGCGCACAGCGGCGCCTGCGATCGGCGCACCCTATCTTTAGCATAGGGTGCGCAGATCGTGCGCAGGCCGTGCGCTAGTTGCGCTTTGACCTGCGCTGCGCACTTTTGACGGTGCGCCGTGCGCGCCAAAATCAAACTTTTCGGATTTTGGCGCGCACGGCGCACCGTCAAAAGTGCGCAGCGCAGGTCAAAGCGCAACTAGCGCACGGCCTGCGCACCCTATGCTAAAGATAGGGTGCGCCGATCGCAGGCGCCGCTGTGCGCTAGGAGGCGGCGCTACAAGCAAGGGGCGGGCACGCCGGGCAGAGAGCCGGCTCGGGGGCGGAGCTACCCCCGGCCGTGCGTGCGCTTAAAAAGCGCTAATGTGAAACCAGCCTTAGCGATGTACCAGCGATCCCGACCAGCGATATGACGCGGTCAGGATCGCTGGTACATCGCTAAGTGGTCGCTAGTGAGCTGCCACACAGGCAGATCTCACCAGCGACATCGCTGGGGACGGGGGTCGCTACTTACCTGTCACACTAGGCGATCCTGCGTCCTCCCGCCCGGCTCCACGCTCGTCTCTCCACAGGAAGCGTCGCAAGAAGCTGACGACGAGAAACAGTCCTGAACATTCTCGCGCGATCAGCGATAACCAGCGGGGGAGCGGGTCGTAGGTAAGTATCAGACACAGCGATGTCGCTAGCAATATCGCTATAACGTCACAAGTTATAGCGATATTGCTAGCGATATCGCTTAGTGTGACAGTACCTTAACACGGTGGATCACAAGTCTGAATATCACTATTAACTGCGGATTACTCTCATTTGCAAATGGAAACACGAGAAGAAATAGAATGAATATGAAAGGGAGAAGAAACAGATTAGATATTACAAAAAACTATTTGACAGTGAGGGTGATCAATGAGTGTAACAGGTTGCCATGAGAGGTGGTGAGTTCTCCTTCAATGGAAGTCTTCAATCAGAGGCTGGACACAAATCTGTCTGAGATGGTTTAGTAAATCCTGCATTGAACAGGGGGTTGGACACGATGACCCTGGAGGTCCCTTCCAAATCTAACATTCTATGATTCTACATTGGAACATATCAGTTGGTTACTAACAAGGTTGGCTAATCTTGTTAACAAAATTAATATTGCATAAAGCTTTTATTGGTTTATTGTGTCATCATGCATAAATAGTTTTTTATTTACTTATATTTCATTACGCAATTCTCTGGTGGAATGAGAATACTATTATGCTGCAGGTGATATCAGTTTAGTAATACTAGTACCGCCAGTGTGAAACTATTTTAAATTTTAATAAGCAGTAAATTGCAAAAGTGCTTGTTTTTACAAGCAGTATCATCTATAAAGATGGGAATAACCCTTTATTCATCAGTAAGCAGCACAGAGAATCCAACATGAGCTGAAGCAAACAGTATCTACCACAGTCTGCTGACTAGTCTGGTGACGGGGTCATCTCCAGGACCTGTGTACCAGAGTGTCTCTATCGCAGGTGAGAAGTAGACATAAAAAAGACAAAGGAGACCTACTGTGGTCTGATAGATTTGAAACAAGGGTTCAAGGAATCTAGTAAAGATCTACTGCCGGTTGTGGAGCTTCTTGTTGCTGATTTACGGCATGGGATATCACTGTCCTATATAGGTTTGAGGGGGACGGAGATTACGGTATTGCTGCAACGTCATCTAATAAAAGTGGAAATGCTTGCACACAAATTCATTACACTGAACAGATTCTTTTGGTCAGTATACAGCAAACATGGCAGCATGCCACCAGAGGTTGTGAGTTCTCCTTCAATAGAAGTCTTCAAACATTGGCTGGACAGACATCTGTCTGAGATGGTTTAGTGAATCCTGCCATTCTAGGAAATATGGCTTGTATGATGTGTCCAAGGACTTTACGTCTACTTCTTGGAGAACCAAGTTATACCGGGATATTGTTCGGGACCTCTCTAGACACCTAAAGCTCTTAAAAATGACACTTTGAGCATAGCCAATATATCTGCAAGAAGTAAAATAAAGCAGAGACTTAGAGAGTTTGAGTCAAGGATAACGCTCACCCATTCAAACCAATGGGTCAGTGAAGAATCAGACAGCGCCTGGATGCTTAAAGAAGACACTTGGATCAAAAAAGAAAAAAAATAAATAAATAAATATTGGATCCAGCACCATGATAAAAACCATCTTTTTCTCTCGTAAATAAAAGCAAGGTAAATGGAGGAAGGTTACCATAAATGGCAGTGGATTTTTTTCCACTGTGAAGTGGGAAAAAAATGGCAGCAATTCCTGGGGAAAAGCGTAAATGCACCTCAACCGCTTTACGTTTATGTACCCTAAAGGTGCACAGTACCGAGCAACTCGGCACCATATTATATTTGGGGAGATTTACTAGCAATAATTCAAAATGATCGGTACTCCCCTGCTATCACCCCCCACGATCCAGTAACGGCCACTCTGATGTTCGTAAGGTCTTCGTTCTGTTGTTTGCTGAGGCCTAGGATTGGCTGCAATGGTCTGGTGACTAGGAAGAAGCATCATCAGACACACATCGGATAGTGCGCAGTTCTAGTCACTGAGGGCAGAGCATCAATATCTAATTACCATTTACTACCAAAGCGGCAAAAAGGGGTAAAAACCTCTAAAAAGACAAAGATAATGTTATACTTAGGGTGAAGGCCCTTTTCAGGTATAAGGTTGTCAATAGGGAGCAGATTATGGAATCACGTGTTTCTGCAGATGTCTCAGATGTATCGCTGCCAAATGCGGCTTCCTCAGGGACCCTATTGCCATATATTGCAGCGCAGGACCAAATTTAAGTCTACAGAAAAGTATAAACCAAAAAGACTAAGCTAATGATAACTTTACTTTACATTTTGGCTCAAAGTGATCAGAATATGGAATCAAATGAGTTCCCTGCAGATGTCCCAGGCGTATCGCTGCCAAACTTAGCTTCCTCAGGGGCCCTATTCTAGGCCCTGGGGTCCTATTACCATATATGGTATTGCAGAGCCAAATTTAAGTTTACACATAGGTAAAAACAAAAAAAGTACAAAGAGAAAGTAATAACCAAGATGTAAACCAAGTACCGTAAGAATGCCACAGGGATCTGAACATGGAATCTTAAGTGCGCCATTCTAAATGGAGTGTATCAATGGATTTCGCTGTCATCTGCAGCTTCACCAGGGATCTATTCTTGCCCATAGGGCAATGCACTCATAGTCCAGGTCAGTGTTTCCCAAACGCCTGTCCTCACAGCCCCCAACATGTCACTTTTCAGGATTTGCTTAGTATTGACGGAATTATCAAGGCATCAGAAACTGCCACAAGTTCTCTCTCACCTAGGTAATACTAAGGAAATCCTGATCTGTTGGGGGCCGTGAGGACTGGAGTTTGGGAAACACTGGTCTAGGTCCTCCTTTAAAAAAAGTTGTCCACTACTTTCTCATTGATGATCTATATTTCGGACAGGTCACTGTCAATGTCTGATCGGTGGAGGTCCAACACCCAGCACCCCTGGCCACAACTGCTCGATTGCGGAGCTTCTGTCTTCTGCTAGTGGTCGGGTGGCAGGTAGTGCCGGACCAACATCAACAATGATAAAGTAGTGGATAACCTCTTTAAAGCAATGGTATCGTTGGAACATGGTAATATTTTTTTGCAATGGTTGCAAAGTCATAGGAAAATACTTTTTTTTATTGTGGTGGCACTAATCCCACCTTTTTCGGAGACCAGATGACAATGGAGACCCAGAAGTTCCATACCAAAATAAAAAGTTACAGAGGACTGCCCCTGCCCCCCTAAACTTGGCAAAAAAAATATTATACTGGAGACCGCTTTAAAGAATAAAAGAATGTGAACGACATAAAAAGGGAAAGTCCTCAATTGCTGCATTCTATAGGACATTCCTGGGCAGACCCTACAGATCCTCCTCGGAGCCCTCACCTGTCCTGTGCGGTAGTGTAGGAGTCCTCCCACCACAGGAACAATTATAAATGTATAAAGTGGGGGTCTGACATCACCAGCCTCACTCCCACCCCAGATATGACCTGTTCTGTGGATGCCATCTATTGTGACAGCCCTGAAAGCCTTCATTGAAGTGCCAAGGATCTAGAAGGTTGCACACACACCAGGATTGACCCTTATGTGAACCAGGAGCTTCTGCCCTGCTGACCTTGTCTGGAAGGTGAATCTTTGTGCTTACATCAGTAGGGGAGGGTGCAGGCATCAATGACTAACTTTAATTAGCTACTGAAGGCTCCTGTGTCTATTGTCCTCCCCCCACCCCATCCTAAAAAACACCATTAACCCCTTATTGCTGGTTATCACACATCTAACCTGCAATATATTATTACCTGGCAACGATCTCCCCCAAATGTGACTCTACAGGCGATATACAGTACGATGGTGATGGGTGTGATGCTCTGCAGAGCAATGTGATATCGTAGGATTACACACAAAGTATAGGGGCGTATACGAGAGTCTCATCATAGGATACTGTACAAGCTGAGAAGACGATGGTACACAAAACGCTCTGCAGGATATAACAATGTGGGATTATATGAGATGCTCTGCAGGCAGGGCCGGCCTGAGAGATTACGGCGCCCTAGGCGAAACTATTTTGTTGCGCCCCTACTATTCTTAGCAGTAGATGAAAACTTGGGATATAAATTTAGGAGCAAATAAACCACAACAACAATGATTAATTAACTCTCTCCTAACTCTTTAATCTTCTGAGAAGTTGTATAGGACAAATATATACAAAGTAATCAATAACACAAAACAAAAACGACCATAGGTAATTAAAATTTTTGTTTCCTTGCCTTTTTTTTTTAAAAGGATGACACTAAGTCACCGAGATTAATTTGTTTAGCAACTTCAGATTCTATCGAAATTGTTGCCAACCCAACCAACCTCTCTTGCGGCATATTTGCCCTTAAATATGTACACTTTTCTTTCCATCCCTAAAACTTTTTGCCTTTTGAAAAGATTGTTTTATACTTTTTTCTATTTTTTCTCTGGCGCCCCCTTTGGGTCGGCGCCCTATGCGGCCGCCTAGTTCGCCTATACGTTCGGGCCGGCCCTGTCTGCAGGTTATAACGAAATGAGATTATATGAGATGCTCTGCATGGTATAATATGTGATTATATGAGAGATGATCTGCAGGACATAATACAGGATTATATGAGATGCTCTGCAGAATATAACAGGATTATGAGATGTTCTACAGGATATCATACAGGATTATCTGAGATGCTCTGCAGGATATCATACAGGATTAGATGAGATGCTCTGCAGGATATCATACGGGATTAGATGAGATGCTCTGCAGGATATAATACAGAATTATATGAGATACTCTGCAGGATATCATACAGGATTAGATGAGATGCTCTGCAGGATCTCATTCGGGATTAGATGAGATGCTCTGCAGGATATCATACAGGATTAGCTGAGATGCTCTGCAAGATATAATACAGGATTAGATGAGATGCTCTGCAGGATATCATACGGGATTAGATAAGATGCTCTGCAGGACATCATACAGGATTAGCTGAGATGGTCTGCAGGACATCATACAGTATTAGATGAGATGCTCTGCAGGATATAATACAGGATTATATGAGATTCTCTGCAGGATATCATAGAGGACTAGCTGAGATGCTCTGCAGGATATCATACAGGATTAGGTGAGATGCTCTGCAGGACATCATACAGGATTAGATGAGATGCTCTGCAGGATATCATACAGGATTAGATAAGATGCTCTGCAGGACATCATACAGGATTAGATGAGATGCTCTGCAGGACATCATACAGTATTAGATGAGATGCTCTGCAGGATATCATACAGGATTAGGTGAGATGCTCTGCGGGATATCATACAGGATTAGATGAGATGCTCTGCGGGATATCATACAGGATTAGATGAGATGCTCTGCGGGATATACAGGATTAGATGAGATGATCTGCGGGACATCATACAGGATTAGATGAGATGCTCTGCGGGACATCATACAGGATTAGATGAGATGCTCTGCAGGACATCATACAGGATTAGATGAGATGCTCTGCAGGATATCATACAGGATTAGATAAGATGCTCTGCAGGACATCATACAGGATTAGATGAGATGGTCTGCAGGACATCATACAGTATTAGATGAGATGCTCTGCAGGATATCATACAGGATTAGGTGAGATGCTCTGCAGGACATCATACAGGATTAGATGAGATGCTCTGCAGGATATCATACAGGATTAGATAAGATGCTCTGCAGGACATCATACAGGATTAGATGAGATGCTCTGCAGGACATCATACAGTATTAGATGAGATGCTCTGCAGGATATCATACAGGATTAGGTGAGATGCTCTGCGGGATATCATACAGGATTAGATGAGATGCTCTGCGGGATATCATACAGGATTAGATGAGATGCTCTGCGGGATATCATACAGGATTAGATGAGATGCTCTGCGGGATATCATACAGGATTAGATGAGATGCTCTGCGGGATATCATACAGGATTAGATGAGATGCTCTGCGGGATATCATACAGGATTAGATGAGATGCTCTGGGGGATATCATACAGGATTAGATGAGATGCTCTGCAGGATATCATACAGGATTAGGTGAGATGCTCTGCGGGATATCATACAGGATTAGGTGAGATGCTCTGCGGGATATCATACAGGATTAGATGAGATGCTCTGCGGGATATCATACAGGATTAGATGAGATGCTCTGCAGGATATCATACAGGATTAGATGAGATGCTCTGCGGGATATCATACAGGATTAGATGAGATGCTCTGCGGGATATCATACAGGATTAGATGAGATGCTCTGCGGGATATCATACAGGATTAGATGAGATGCTCTGCGGGATATCATACAGGATTAGATGAGATGCTCTGGGGGATATCATACAGGATTAGATGAGATGCTCTGCGGGATATCATACAGGATTAGATGAGATGCTCTGCGGGATATCATACAGGATTAGATGAGATGCTCTGCGGGATATCATACAGGATTAGGTGAGATGCTCTGCGGGATATCATACAGGATTAGATGAGAAGCTCTGCGGGATATCATACAGGATTAGGTGAGATGGTCTGCAGGATATCATACAGGATTAGATGAGATGCTCTGCGGGATATCATACAGGATTAGGTGAGATGCTCTGCGGCATATACAGGATTAGATGAGATGCTCTGCAGGATATCATACAGGATTAGATGAGATGCTCTGCGGGATATCATACAGGATTAGGTGAGATGCTCTGCAGGATATCATACAGGATTAGGTGAGATGCTCTGCAGGATATCATACAGGATTAGATGAGATGCTCTGCGGGATATCATACAGGATTAGGTGAGATGCTCTGCGGGATATCATACAGGATTAGGTGAGATGCTCTGCGGGATATCATACAGGATTAGATGAGATGCTCTGCGGGATATCATACAGGATTAGATGAGATGCTCTGCGGGATATCATACAGGATTAGATGAGATGCTCTGCGGGATATCATACAGGATTAGGTGAGATGCTCTGCGGGATATCATACAGGATTAGGTGAGATGCTCTGCGGGATATCATACAGGATTAGGTGAGATGCTCTGCGGGATATCATACAGGATTAGGTGAGATGCTCTGCGGGATATCATACAGGATTAGATGAGATGCTCTGCAGGATATCATACAGGATTAGATGAGATGCTCTGCAGGATATCATACAGGATTAGATGAGATGCTCTGCAGGATATCATACAGGATTAGATGAGATGCTCTGCGGGATATCATACAGGATTAGATGAGATGCTCTGCGGGATTTCATACAGGATTAGATGAGATGCTCTGGGGGATATCATACAGGATTAGATGAGATGCTCTGCGGGATATCATACAGGATTAGATGAGATGCTCTGCGGGATATCATACAGGATTAGATGAGATGCTCTGCGGGATATCATACAGGATTAGGTGAGATGCTCTGCGGGATATCATACAGGATTAGATGAGAAGCTCTGCGGGATATCATACAGGATTAGGTGAGATGGTCTGCAGGATATCATACAGGATTAGATGAGATGCTCTGCGGGATATCATACAGGATTAGGTGAGATGCTCTGCGGCATATACAGGATTAGATGAGATGCTCTGCAGGATATCATACAGGATTAGATGAGATGCTCTGCGGGATATCATACAGGATTAGGTGAGATGCTCTGCAGGATATCATACAGGATTAGGTGAGATGCTCTGCAGGATATCATACAGGATTAGATGAGATGCTCTGCGGGATATCATACAGGATTAGATGAGATGCTCTGCAGGATATCATACAGGATTAGGTGAGATGCTCTGCGGGATATCATACAGGATTAGATGAGATGCTCTGCGGGATATCATACAGGATTAGGTGAGATGCTCTGCGGGATATCATACAGGATTAGATGAGATGCTCTGCGGGATATCATTCAGGATTAGGTGAGATGCTCTGCGGGATATCATACAGGATTAGATGAGATGCTCTGCGGGATATCATACAGGATTAGGTGAGATGCTCTGCGGGATATCATACAGGATTAGGTGAAATGCTCTGCAGGATATCATACAGGATTAGATGAGATGCTCTGCGGGATATCATTCAGGATTAGGTGAGATGCTCTGCGGGATATCATACAGGATTAGGTGAAATGCTCTGCAGGATATCATACAGGATTAGATGAGATGCTCTGCGGGATATCATACAGGATTAGGTGAGATGCTCTGCGGGATATCATACAGGATTAGGTGAGATGCTCTGCGGGATATCATACAGGATTAGATGAGATGCTCTGCGGGATATCATACAGGATTAGATGAGATGCTCTGCGGGATATCATACAGGATTAGGTGAGATGCTCTGCGGGATATCATACAGGATTAGATGAGATGCTCTGCAGGATATCATACAGGATTAGATGAGATGCTCTGCGGGATATCATACAGGATTAGGTGAGATGCTCTGCGGGATATCATACAGGATTAGGTGAGATGCTCTGCAGGATATCATACAGGATTAGATGAGATGCTCTGCGGGATATCATACAGGATTAGATGAGATGCTCTGCGGGATATCATACAGGATTAGGTGAGATGCTCTGCGGGATATCATACAGGATTAGATGAGATGCTCTGCGGGATATCATACAGGATTAGGTGAGATGCTCTGCGGGATATCATACAGGATTAGGTGAGATGCTCTGCGGGATATCATACAGGATTAGATGAGATGCTCTGCGGGATATCATACAGGATTAGATGAGATGCTCTGCGGGATATCATACAGGATTAGGTGAGATGCTCTGCGGGATATCATACAGGATTAGGTGAGATGCTCTGCGGGATATCATACAGGATTAGATGAGATGCTCTGCGGGATATCATACAGGATTAGGTGAAATGCTCTGCGGGATATCATACAGGATTAGGTGAAATGCTCTGCAGCCGAGTCCGGGAGCAGGCATTAACCCCTCGCTGCCCGCACGGCTGACCCTTGCCGCTGGTGACGTACCTCGTCGTGTTGCCCGGTGCCAGCAGCCTGACAGGAGAACTAATTGCTTTTCCTCGCAGTTTCCATTCGCTTTCCGCAGCCAAGTGGAAACACAGAGTTACCGGCAATTATCGCGTTTTCTTCTTCTTTCTTATGAAGCCATGAAAAGGCGCTAATTTCTTGACCCTTTTCCAAGCTTCTCCTTGGCGGGCCTGTGATAGTGGCGGGCCTGTGACCGTGTCCCCCGCCTGTGATAGTGGCGGGCCTGTGACCGTGTCCCCCGCCTGTGATAGTGGCGGGCCTGTGACCGTGTCCCCCGCCTGTGACCGTGTCCCCCGCCTGTGACCGTGTCCCCCGCCTGTGATAGTGGCGGGCCTGTGACCGTGTCCCCCGCCTGTGACCGTGTCCCCCGCCTGTGACCGTGTCCCCCGCCTGTGATAGTGGCGGGCCTGTGACCGTGTCCCCCGCCTGTGACCGTGTCCCCCGCCTGTGATAATGGCGGGCCTGTGACCGTGTCCCCCGCCTGTGACCGTGTCCCCCGCCTGTGACCGTGTCCCCCGCCTGTGACCGTGTCCCGCTGTGGGGCGCAGGCTCCGGGGACCGCGGTTCTCTGAGGTAATTATCGCCGCTCGTTATTATGTGAGGCGCAGTGAACTTGGCGCGCGGCTGCTGCGGGGTCACACAGGTGTCACGGTCTGCGCGGTGCGGGTCAGCGGCGGGTCAGCGCCTGAGCACGGGAGAGCAGCCCGGGGTCACGGCGTCAGTGCGCGGGGCCGCCGGCAGCAGGCACGGAGCAGCCCTGTGCATGGAAAGAACGCCAGCAATGTCAAGCATGCAGCATGGCGTTATTGGGAGATGTCCACACTGAGGTGTTTTTTTTTTCATTCCTTTTGATAACCTAAAGCTCTGCCTGGCCTTTTCTATGGGTAATCTCCACTTTGCTATTCACATGGTGATTGGTGAAATGGCGCCGCTCAGTATATTCCGCATGGGCCTGGAGCACCGTGGGCCCCCAAAGAGAGAGACTGCAGCTACAGGACACCGACTGTGTGGTGAAACACGCTGATATCAGGGCAGAAGGTAGCGCACGTCTTACAGGGGATCTGTCACCCCATTTTTGCCTATCAGCTGCCGGCACCGCCATCAGGGGCTTATCCACAGCATTCTGTAATGATAAGCCCCCGATGTAACCTGCAAGATAAGATAAAGGAGTTATACTCACCCTGGGGTCGGGGCCAGTTTTGGTCCAATGGGTGTAGCGGTCCGGCGCCTCCCATCTTGTAGCGGTGATGTCCTCTGCTTCCCGTCTTGGCTCCTGCGCATGCGTATTTTATCAGAGAGGCCCGGCGCCTTTGCACTGCAGTACTTTACGCTGCCCTCAACAGGGCAGAGCAGTGCGCCTGCGCAGGAGCCACAACGGGAAGCAAAGAAGAAGACGTCACTGCTACAAGATGGGAGGCGCCGGACCGCTACACCCTCGGACCAAGACTGTACCGCCCCCCGGTGAGTATAATGTAACTCTTTTTTCTTCTCTTCCAGGTTACATCAGAGGCTTATGATTACTGAATGCTGTAGATAAGCCCCTGATGGCGGTGCCGGCAGCTGATAGTCGAAAAATGGGGTGACATTCCGTTTAATTATGTATCAGGGGTTGGGGTAGCCTCCTCATAGAATATAATGTAGCCCCCTTATAGGGTACAATATAGCCCCCTCATAGTATATAAAAGTATATAAAGTAGCCCCCTCATAGAATATAATATAGCACCCTCATAGGTAATAATTCAGCCCCCCTCATATAGTATAATGCAGCCCCACCACAAAATATAATGTAGCCCCCTCAGAGTATAATGCAGCCGCCCCATAGAGTATAATGCTGCCCCCTCATATAGTATGATGTAGCACCCCCAGAATATAATGTAGTCCCATGAGAGAATAATGAAGCCCCCACACAGAATATAATGCACCCCGTTATTAAAGTGAAATGGCATTCACTCCTCCACGCCCATGGGGGCGTGGGGAAGCGTGAATATTCATTTATCTTCAGCAGCGGGACAGGCTCCTGTCTCCAGCTTCTGCTCCGCTGGCACAGGGCGGGCCCCCTTGACTCGGAGGCCCCGTAGCTGCTGGGTGTGCCGCTATCAGTGACACGCCACTGGCTGGGGGCCCCTGGAGCAGTGGGGGCCCTAGGCAGCTGCTGGCCTGTATGCCAGCAGGTGTCAGTGCCTGGGCCCACCGGAGAATCCTCCAGTTCTCCGGTGGGCTAGTACGACCCTGAGTATAATAGGCAATTTATGTAAGATATATTCCTGGCCGGCTCTTCACAGCGCCGCTACAGGTGATAGGTTTCTTTCTCGCATGTACATAGGAAGAGACCTGCCAATCACCTGGAGCAGTGTTGAGAAGGGTCGGCCAGTGCGGAGCTGGTCTCGTCTCGTCTCCAGTTATGTTTCCCGACTCCATCTTTATAGTTTTTTTACTTTATTTGCATATTATAATATTTACCTGGCTGCAATCGTGCTACCGAAACTGCAGATAAGTGGATCATCCCTTTAATAACGGGCATGTCTCTCACTAAAGCAGAGTACATGCGGACAGTGATTCTGGGAGTGACATGCGGATTCATTGAGGCTTGTTCACATGTAAATCCGTAGCAAAAGTCTGCGGGTCAGCATGGCGTTATTTGGAGGTGGAAACGTCCGAGCTTTTCTATAGAAATTCACTTCAGGATCTCCTCCTTCTTTATATTTGTCTATGTTTTTTTAAAGAGGTTTTGGCATAAATTTTTTCCTGGAGTTTTTTGTTTTCAGCCTCTTGTCTTAACCGTGTCTAATTTCATAGTCCATTCCATGAGGAATCTGCCTGAAAGTTACAAGTCACCTCTCATTTTCCACTTTAATGTTTTTTTCTAGACTTGACTGGGAAAAAAAACACTATAAAAAAACTCCTCATATGAACAACACCGTGGATTAACCAGTTACATAAATAAGACTTTTTCAGGCAAATGTTAGCGCTTCAAAATGCTCTTCAAAAAAATGTGTGAACCCAGCCTGAGATGTCTGACACAAGCAAAGACGTGTCCAAATTTTCCACATGCCATGAGACCATTACATTTGTAACATGCGCTTTTTTTTTTTAAAGTCCTATAGAGAAGACTATTGAAAATCAAAAAACGCTGCACCCAGAGCGTGACTCGGTGTTCTGGTGTGGGAGAAGGATGACGACCTCGTTTCATACCAAGATATTAGGAGAACTCTCTAGTGTCTTTTAGATGCACTTAGAAATTACTTAGCAGGTAGCTAATTATATTATCACTGTTGTGTGTCAGGGTATGCTCAAATGTATATATGGTAATAGAGAGAGCAAGAGAGACCTGATGAAGCTGGTGTACTTACTCTGAAATTTCATAACATGGTGGCTGTAATATCAGGATATGAAGATGGGTATTTAAGCCGTCCAGATACACTATAATGTGTTTTACTAATAGGTGGGAAAATTTTGTAAAGGGCTTTTACAGCCACTCTGACATCATTTTTCATAGTGATGAAACCAGCCTCATCAGGTCTAAGAGATCTGCTTAGTAATGTATTCAGTTTGATAAGTCTGGTGACAGATCTGCTTTTACTGCATTTTTTTTCTGCAGCCAAAACACTGTGTTCAAAACGTATAAAAGGTAATTTGGGCATCGTTGGACTTAACAGGTCAATGGTCACAAGCAAAGTCAACCAAGGCTTGGTTCCTGAAGACGTCCTGGAAGATCCTGCAGTGGCCATCAGAATCGCCTGACTTTGAACCCCATAGACATTTTTTGTGGTGGGATTTGAAGAAGGTGGCTGCAGCACCCAAACCAAGAATATTTGTGAACCTGATGCCATTGCCCATGTGAGGAATGATCTAAGGCTTCTCAAGAACGCAGTCAGAATCGAGTGACTGGCTATGCATCGGGTTCCTAGCAGGTTATAACAGCCAGCAGGGCTGTGCTGTGTACTATGCACTTGTGAGAATCTATATACTATATTTGGTTTCCATAAAATTCAAGTCCAGGATGAAGTGTCAATAATCCAAAAGATGAATTAAAAGTCTCTTCGGAGAACAAAATGATCGACGCTTTTCGAGGCATAGCGCTTCTCACTCATAACCCAGGCGCTATGCTTCAAAACTTGTCATCCCTTTTGCTCTCTTAATCCTCTTCATCCTTGTATTGGATTTTATGGAAACCAAATAAAAGTATCCCGATTTTCCGAGGTGCTGGATCTGCTTCTTCTGGATTACTCTATAATGTTGTTGGTTTATTGCAAATGATAGAAAGTCTGTACATTGTGCTAATAATTCTTATTTACTTTGGGAGTTGAGTAATTTTGATTGCTACTGTGCCTAAACCTACTTGTTTGCCAGTATGTTGGATGGGGTGGGGGAGGGAAGAGGGTTTGACCTTATCTTTCCCCACTCTGCAGAGACAGGCATGGTGTCCTGATCTGGGTAGAAGACCTCTCCACACTGGGGTAATGTTCAGACACTTTGCCAAGAAGCATCTTGTTTGCAAATTTCAGGACCATGGAAAGGTCTTCTATGCTATATTTACAGTATATAGGAGTGCTGAGCACATTAATGCAGGAAAATGTCTTGAAAGTGGAATAATCCTTTAAGAGTAGATTACTATCTTTGTCAATGCAGAAGTACCTCACCGAAAATCCACAGCACAGGTCAAAACCCTTAAAGGTGCCCTCCTCTCTATTTTTTTAAAAGGGTCTTTATAATAAGTTGATTCAAAAGTGTGCCCCTGATATGATGCCCATGTCAGCTGTCATCGGTGAGGATACTTTTCAGTAAGGGGGCTTTCGTTTTGGCTCCTCTTCACTGCTACTGTTCTCTTTCTATCAGCACCGGACCAGAAAGTGACCCCCGTTATAATTTGGCCATGAGCCCTATCCTTGTAGAATTCCCTCTAATAAACCCATGATTTACTGTTTTCAGTATCAGGCAAAATTCGGAACCATTAATAGTTATAGAAGAAATACGCTCCTTGGACGATTTCTTTTTTTGCTAGGACTTCTACAATATATATTTTTGCATTCTTTAAGACCTGAGACTTTTCCGCCTCTCAGGGCTCGTTCTGGCAGGCCTATTCATAGCAGGGAGTAAAACTTTCCCATGTGAATGACACAGGTGGAGGCGAGAACGAGCCGCTCTCCGTCCAGGCAATGAGATCACTACATGCAATGCCTGCACGCCTCAGCCGGTCGCAAGAACAATATTACAGGAATTGCATAACCCTACATAGTAAAGGACGTGCCGAGCATTATCCTGGGCATTGAGCAATATCTGAAATAGTCATGTCCGCCTCCTGACCTGGAAAGATGTCTCATAACCTCAACGAATTATGACCCCCAACATATTTATGCCCAGTAATTGCTGCAAAAAATGCCACTGATTTCACCCATTGTAATGAAATGCTGCATAATTTTCATGATGATGTTGAGGATTTAAATTCAGAGTAAATCTACCGCATGTAAGTACGTAGACCAACGCCTCCGGCATTTCTGCATAAAATCACGGCATTATTTTTTTAGCTTATTTTTCCTATCCTTAATAAGCGGATTCCCTTCTTGATGGGAAAAACTATATTAAAGAGAACTAGTGATGAGAAAATGTGCCCGGATAAGGTGTTATCTGAGCATGCTCGGGTGCTGAGTGCTCCAATAGTATGTTTGAGTCCCTGCGGCTGCATGTCTTGCAGCTGTTCGACAGCCAAAACACATGTGTTGATTATCTGTTTGTAAGACAATCTCTGCATGTGTTGTGGCTGTTGAACAGCCAGGAAACATGCAGCTGCGGCCACTCGAACATATTATTCGAACACGCAGAAGACACTCGGTTAGCACCCGAGCCTTCTCAGATAACACCTTATCCGAGCATGTTCGCTCATCATTAATGAGAGCCTCAAACAGCTACGAAAACATTTAGAATGATAATCCAGCATCCCAATAATGCCCCTGGGAGCGCAGACAGTTTGGTATTATCGTGGGGGACATTTCTACACTGAAACATGTTCGGCCAGAAATGGAGTAATCGCGCCTCCCTGGATATAATTGATGTTCTCATGATTCAACTACTATCAATGCCATTATGCCATCCTGGGCACGCACAGCGGGGTGATGAAACCAGGAACAGTGCTCTTACAGGTGCTTCTCACAAAATTAGAATCTAATCTATTATTTCTAAACACTGTTTTTCAGTGATTCCTTTCTATCCCCGTTCATACTGCACCCACACACACTCATAGATACACCAATTGAAAGATAAACTTGCCCCCTTCAGCAAGAAAATAGCCAAACAAACCACACATCCACGATTTGATCACAAAATACAGTTTAAACATTAATTTTCATAAACCTGCAGTAAGGAAAAATGACCTGCAGGTGGCACCACAGTACCCCAAAGCACACTACCAACACAATTGTAAACATGCACTGCTTTTTCGCTGATTATTTCACCCCACACACATGATACACCATTTCAAAGGTAAACTTGCTCCCTTCAGCAAGAAAACACAAACAAACCACATATTCACGATTTTATCACTAAATAGAGTTTAAACATTCATTTTCATAAACCTGCAGAAAGACACAATGTGGCTCAGCAGTGCCACAGGCTGATCGCCTCCATGCCACACCGCATTGATGCAGTAATTGATGCAAAAGGAGCCCCGACCAAGTATTGAGTGCATTTACCGAACATACATTTCAGTAGGCCAACATTTCGGATTTTAAAATCATTTTTCAAGCTGGTGTTATAAAGTATTCTAATTTACTGAGATAATGACTTTTGGGTTTTCATTGGCTGTAAGCCATAATCATCAACATTAACAGAAATAAACACTTGGAATAGATCACTCTGTTTGTAATGACGCTATATTATTTATGAGTTTCACTTTTTGTATTGAACAAGTGAAATAAATTAACTTTTTGATGATATTCTCATTTTGTGAGAAGCACCTGTAGTCTTATTGTACATGCTCCGGATGGAAGGTAGATGCACCATATGCAAGATTTCAAGCTCATGAGGAAAGACGAAGCAACTCAGGATGGTACGATTTCAGCGTTTGAGGCCAGACTGCTTTTTCACCTCTTAGGGCCTGTTCTAGCAAAGTCCAGGTTTTACACAAGCATATGGAAAAATCCTATTTTTATTCAGAATACGAACAATTTTCATTGTCGTTCCATTCAAATGGCGTTCATATGCATACAATAACAGCTCAAAGTGGATGCAAAACAAATAATCCGTATATTATCCGATTTTTTTTTTTTCCAATGGACAAGTCTCATCCAAAATATGGAAGAAACTAGTGCATGCTGCATTTTTTCACACGGACATTTAGTCCATATGAAAATATTGTAATCTGAACTGCCAGATTGAATAATTTTGGCCAGAGTCGTAGCTAGAGGTTCAGATCAAGGGTGTGAGTGCGCCCCTAACCAGGAAACCCTGATTACAATTACGGTGGCGCCCACTAATTCTTGGTAAAGGGCAACCTCAGCAGATGACCGCGCTGTTACTGAAAACAAATCTATCCAAAAGCCAATACTTCAGTCTGGCAGAAGACGTAAGAGATTACAGCACAGTTACAGATAGTGACTTACAGCTGACGTTCTTTCTGATGGAATCGTTCACTTTTTCTTTCTAACCCAGACCGACATGACAACTTCTCCAGCCAGGACTCGTCTGCAGAGAATACAGCAAAGACACAACTGTCATCACATTTCAGGCACCGTCCCCATCTATCCCCAACCTGCACAAACTCCTCATAATACTGATACCCCAATTCTGAGCCAGTACTGCTTGATGTGTCCCTTTTACTGTACCTGCTGTTTGGCACAATAACAGTGCTGCTTACTGCCCCATATAGTAATGCCACCACTGTGCCCCTTATAAAGTATAATGCCTCCTTCGTGCCCTCTAGATGGTAGAATTGCCCCCTAGAAATTAGAAAATATTAATGTCCTGTGGAAATGCCCTAGAAAAGTGTCCACATTTTTCCCCAAGAAAGTGATAATGCCCCATGGGCACCTTTCACAGTCACAATACCCTGAGTGCCCCAATAATGCTTCTTAAGTGCCCACTCAACATTTAATAATGTCCCAAGTACAGCTTCCTTACACACAGTATGATGGGCTCACAACAGACGTATACACAGTATAATGGGCCTACAGTTCCCCTATACACAGTATAATGTCCCCACAGCTCCCTTATGCACAATATAATGAAGCCCATAGTAGTCCTCTCACTGTATAGTGGTCCCCACACTGTATAATGGTCCCAACATTAGGTCTTACACTGTATAATTGCCCCCACAGTGGTCCCCACACCATATGATGGCCCCATAGTAGGCCCCAAAACTTATAATGGCACCCACATTAACTCCAGGCTATATAATGGCTCCCAAACTTTATGAAGGTACTCTGTACATTAGTCACTAGAATGAATAAGGCGCCCCCACACTGTATGAGGTCCCACACCCTAGCCCCCACACTGTTTGAGTTCCCCCACTGTAGCCCCCAACATTGTATGAGGACCCCACAAAGTAGCTCCCACACTGTCTGAGGCCACACAGTAGGCCCCAAATTTTATAATTGTACCCACTTTAGCTTCATACTGTATACTGGCCCCCATATTTTATTGAGGTCTCCACAGTAGCACTCACAATGTATGAGGAGCCCCCACAGTAGTCCCTACAATGTATGAGTTGCCCCCATGCTTAATGATGCCCCCATATATTTTAAGTAAAGTAAAAAAACATAAACTCACCTAATCCACGATCCTAACGAATCCTTCAGCAAAGCACAGGAGCACGTACTGGACATCAGAGACCTGTGATGGCGTCACCGCGCCAAGATGCTGGCGTACTGTGTGTGTAAGGAGATCGTGTCTCCCAGGACTGCCGCCAAGCTTAACTATATGAACCTGCTGCTCCACCGGTAGCGCTACTACTGATATTAGCCATATTGTGATCCGATTTTTCTTCAGAGAGCACACATTTGTATAATATGCTTGTCTGAACAAGCCCTTAAGATGCATTTACACTGAAAAATTATTATTATTTAGATCAGGCAGGGAAGGTAGGCGAGATGGAGGAAAGAGGAGTTCAGTTTTGTCTGCGCTGAGCTTTAGGAAGCGTGATGAGAAGAAGGAGGATATGGCTGATAGACGCTCTGGGATTCTGGACAGCAGCGAGGTGATGTCCGGGCCAGAGATGTAGATCTGAGGGACAACCTTTAAGCTTGTTTTACACATCCCTTTTTTTTTCTCTCAAACGTGAAAAACAGTCCATTTTTTTTGTCAGTGCTCTAGACCCATTTTTGGATATTTTTATGCAGATTTTCCAAATCCGTGCTGTATAAACCTGACTGCTTATTGGATGAAGCAGATCAGGTGACGTGTAATGATGGAGGGTGAGGCCTAAGAATACAACACCCTTCATCAAGGTGTGCTGAATTATTAGGCAGCTTGTTTACCTCAGGCATAATGGGCCAAAGAAGAGATTTAACTGACTGTGGAAAATCAAAAATTGCTAAAAGTCTTACAGAGGGATGCAGAACTCTTCAATTTGCTAAGATATTGGGTTATAATCACAGAACCATAAAAAGTTTTGTTTTTATCTTAAGTTTTGTCTGTTAGGCGGTCACAGTGTTCACGTGTACCTACATGTTGCACCTGTACCAACATTTTTGGCTCATTTGTTTTGTTTTAGTTTTTTGTACTTTGTACATACATGGGCATGGCTCACAGTTTTTGATCTGAGCAATTTCTCTATGTATGGCTTTACTCGGGCAGGTGACTGAACAGTCGGGTCTCGGTCCTGCTCTGCCCCCATCTACATTGAGGTCAGCTGACATAAGGTGAGGTTTGAGAACCGTCCCGATTGTGTTCACCTTGTCGCGGTGGGATGGAATTTATGATTTTTGAATCAAAACTGTCAACTTTTTTACATTCATTATTACTATTTTTGTTCAGGGTATTTGTTCATTTTGTTTTTTTTTTATTTTAGATTTTGTCAAATAGTCAACAGGGTCGCAAAAAATGTGTTTTGAGAAAAAAAGACCCACATTAAAATGCCAAAGATTTGTGATGAATCAATCGCGAAGCGACCAGGAAGCCATTATCCTCCAGTGCTGTCATATTCCAGAGCTGCCACCTCCTTGGAGGCCCAGAAGTACAAGGTGTACAGGGCTCAGAGACACTACTGGGGTGATGAGGCTCAACCCCGACCACCACTGAGCAAGACACAAGGTGAATCATCAAGACTGGGCCAAGAAATATCATCAACAGATTAAGAAACTAACAGATTCTATATATGTTATTGAAAAGAAGGGTGGCTATATTGATAACTGATATTTTTTTTGGAAATGTCACATAAATGCAGTCATAGTTAAAAGTGTTGACACCTTTTAAAGTGTTCCAGAAAATTAATTATGGTATTTCTCCCAGAAAATTATTGCAATTACACCTGTTTATTTCTTTGGCCCGGACAAAATTGTTGAAACCTTCAACTTAATATTTGGTTGCACACTCTTTGGAATAAATAACTACAATCAATCGCTCCTCTTTTGCAAACTGAAACTGCTCCAGGTCTCTCATATTTGAAGTTGTCTTCTCCCAACAGCAATTTTAAGATCTCTCCAGAGGTGATCAATGAGATTTAGATCCGGACTCATGGCTGCCACTTCAGAACTCTCCAGTGCTTTGTTTCCATCCATTTCTTGGGGTTTCTTGAAGTTTGGAGACCAATAACCTAGGACTTTCTGACACTGGGCACTACATTGTGACCCAAAATCCTTTGGTCATCTTCAGATTTCATGATGCCTTGCACACAGTCAAGGCATTCAGTGCCCAATGCAGAAAAACAAACCCAAAACATCTTTGAACCTCTACCATATTGGACTGTAGGTACTGTGTTCTTTTCTTTGTAGGCCTCATTCCTTTTCAAGAAACAGTAGATGATGTGCTTTACCAAAAAATTCTATCTGTCCACAAGATGCTTTTCAAGAAGGATTTTGGCTTACGTACATTTTGGCAAAATGTATCTGTGTCAGCAGTGGTATCCTCCTGGGTCTTCTGTCATAGTGTTTCATTTCATTCAAATGTCGACAGATAGTTCATGCTGACACTGATGCACCCTGAGCCTGCAGGACAGCTTGAATTTCTTTGAAACTTGATTGGGACTGCTTATCCACTATCTGGACTATTCTACATTGCAACCTTTCATCAAGTTTTCTCTGCTGTCAATGTCCAGGGAGTTTTGCCACAGTGCCATTGATTGTAAAATTCTTGATTATGTTGCGCTCCATGGACAAAGGAACGTTACGATCTCTGGAGATGGACTTGTAACCTCGAGATTGTCAATATTGTTCAGCAATTTTGGCTCTGAAGTCCTTAGACAGATCTCTTCTCTTTCTGTGCTCCATGTAATGTTGCACACACAGACAAACATTGCAAAGATTGAGTCAACTTCTCCCCTTTTTATCTTGTTTCAGGTGTGATTTTCATATTGCCCGCACCTTTTTCTTGCCACAGGTGAGAATGGACGAGCATCACATGCTTGAAACAAAGTTGTTTAGCCACAATTTTGGACAGGTGCCAACAATTTTGTCCAGCCCATTTCTGGCGTTTTGTCTGAAGTTATGACCAATTTTTCTTTTTTTTCCTTCTTTTTTTGTGTTGTTCCAGTACACACAAAGGGAATAAACATGTGTATAACAAAACATCTGTAATTGTAATAATTTTCTGGGAGAAATACTTCATTTTCTGGAGAAATTTCAAGGATGCCAACACTTTTGGCTATGACTGTATTTTTGTACAATGTGAGTTGCTTGGTTCTCACTTTAACAGATGAAAATAACTGAGATGGGAAAATTAATATTTTAGTTGCTCAATAATTCTGAGTACATAGACAAAACCTAATTTTTCCAGTTAATTAACCTTTTGGATTCACTAATAAAAATCTTCGCTTCTCCCATTAATACAGACTGTACATACTGTAGATTATATACATGTTCTATCCATTTTTTTTTTTTTAATGGAAAAATTGTCAAGTTCAATTCACGACACAGATCAAAGAAAAACTTGTCTCTTTTTTTGGGGTCGGACAAACGGCAAATCCATGGTGGAAATTTGGGGATCAGCCTTTGCGCCACAGAAACTACACATTTGATCTTAATCTGACGTGTGACCTTAGCCTGACATTAGTTGCCATTGATTTTATCCATAATTTTACCAAGAATATTACACATTGGTGACTCGTGTTCACAGGAAATGTTTCAGTATTGCAGATATTTGCATGGAATATATTAATCTCACGTTTTATATGTTTCCATGTGCAATGCTGCACAACTGGTTTCCTGCATTTGGCAACCTTTTATTCAGCCTCTTCTCAAGAAACCACAGTCCAAGCAGATGAATAGTGATGAACGAGCGTGCTCGGATAAGGTTATCTGAGCATGCTCGTGTGCTAACCGAGTGACTTTGACGTGCTCGGATAGTATGTCCTAGTCCCTGCGGCTGCATGTCTCATGGCTGTTCGATAGCCGCAACACTTGCAGGGATTGCCTAACAAACAGATAATCCCTACATGTGTTGTGGCTGTTGAACAGTCTCGAGACATGCAGCCGCAAGGACTAGAACATATTTTCCAAGCATGCCGCAGACACTCGGTTAGCACATGAGCACCTAACACCTTATCCCAGCACGCTCGCTCATCACTAATTGTGAATGCTTTGCATGGTAGAATAGAAACAACACCTGGGACTTGAATGGAAAGAACAAAGCTTGTTTTGGAAAAAACATGACCTCGGTTAGTAATGAGCAGATCACAGGGTCCGGTATTATCATCCCACTGCTGAATTTTAATTGTACATTGAGTTGGCTTGGGATATATTGTTTCACCTCCATGTATGGAAATGACAGTGGTCCCATCTGGAGTCAGGTGTGAGGGGCACATCTCCACAACAAAGGCCAGCATTGCATAGGCAGGTATGGAGGTAGAGTAACACAGGTTGATAGTTGGTATTAAATTGCTTCATTCATGAAGACACAACAGAAGGTCTGAATTCCAAATTGCTGCCACTGAGATACATATGGCTTATTCTTACACCCTGCAGTGAGAGCAGCATGGAATGGGGTTCCTGAGCCCAGTCCTATTACAAGAGTCACTATAGGGTAATCAAATTCCCATCATTAAACATAATATCTCTCATGACATTTGGGTCTGTGGAATATATGTGAACCCAGGATATAGATTGTACTGCATGAGAAGGTTGCGGATACATTTACCATTAATCATGTATGGATAAGACAATGCCTGCATACCAGGAACAGAGATGAGCGAATCCGAATTTAAAAGTCAAACCAGAAAGTTAGTGTCCAGTGCTAAACGCTGAAGACAGACTTCTCCTCGGAGTCCGTTGCAATGTTCGGAGTTCCGGGAGAAAGAGAGAATTTTCCAGCTCAAAAGTTTGGTTCCCTGTCATTTTCAATGGGATTCGGGTTCAAGTTCAGATACAGTTCTGGTAACCGAACTTTGGAATAAAGTTTGGGTCATGTACCATAACCCGAACTTCCACGGCTCCGCTCATCCCTATCCAGGAATAATGGTGCCATGCCCAGTATACTTTATGTAATAACCGGAGAAATTCCTCCATGGCAAAGGAATCTATCTGTAATGGTCCCGATCCTCCCTGTCGTTCCTATACTGCGAATATTTTTCATGTTATGAAAATATTTATGACAACCCTCAGTAACTCCACTGTCCTCCACTAAGGGCTTGTGCAGACATCCGTATTTTCGTCCGAGTGCGATCTGACAAAACATAGGCTTACACTCGGACCAGGGGCCGGTGACAAGTCTGATATCCTTGGACAGGGTCTTTCAGAGGCAAAAAAAAATTTCAGGTGCACGATTTTCATCCGTAAATTGGATCACACTTGCTCATACAAGTCAATAAGTCCATGTAAAGAATTAGACTGCACTTGGATTACATCTGAAGGTGTCCCGATTTTCATGGACTGGCGGGATGGAGATATGTTTTTTCACCATCTTCTCCACATCTGAGAAACTCTGATCACACTCTGATAAAATCTTGAATGAAAGACAATAAGGTCTTGTGACCTTCGCCTAAGAAAACCTAGGTGTGTGCGACGGCGGAATAAAGACGTTGTGTGCACAGTCATTTTGACATTGCTGTGAATATGTTCCTTATTTTTAACATTTTTTGAGCATTTTTTTTTATTAGTAGCAAACCGCCTGACACAAGTGTCTTCTACACATACCCTTATGCTTAGTTCAGTCTCACATATAAAAAAAATCATCCTATTTTCATCTAGAAAAAAAATAATTTTCCATCTACATTGTCATCCGTACAGCATTAGTTTTTATAAATCAGTAGTTAATAAAATTGACAAGTCCAATTGTAGCTCCTATGTTAGTAATTGCAAAGTATCTGTAAAAATTGGATGTTATACTTATGAGATTTTTTTTTTGCTCACACATAGCGCCTCTTGACAAAGGCTTCTACCGAAACGCGCATCGGGGTGGGCGCACAGACATCCAGGGATCCCCATGTCCAATGTGACTATATATACTAAGGTAAATTTGGGATTCATTATTATACCACTCATATTTTGGTGATTCTGCTTACATTATATGAATACCTAGGCTACATGGGATGATGCAATACACACACGTAGATTGTATCTGCATTAACATGGATAGTATTAATGTGTGCTCCCTGTATGTGCACCCAATTTTTCCATGCGTGCATGTCTTTATTCTTTCCCTTCTCTCCTTGTATCTGATCTGATTTAAATAAAGTGTTGTATATTACAGTAATACCTGGGATGTTGGATCGTTTTTTGGTGTTCTTGATAGATTACATGGGATGTTGGATCATTTTTTGGTGTTCTTGATAGATTACATGGGATGTTGGATCGTTTTTTGGTGTTCTTGATAGATTACATGGGATGTTGGATCGTTTTTTGGTGTTCTTGATAGATTACATAGGATGTTGGATCGTTTTTTGATGTTCTTGATAGATTACATGGGATGTTGGATTGTTTTTTGGTGTTCTTGATAGATTACATGGGATGTTGGATCATTTCTTCTGTTTTGGTGTTCTTGATAGATTACATGGGATTTTGGATCGTTTTTTGGTGTTCTTGATAGATTACATGGGATATTGGATTGTTTCTTCTGTTTTGGTGTTCTTGATAGATTTGAATAAGCGAGTCTCATTCGAAATATGGAAGACATAAACGCGCGCTGGGATTTATTTTCATGCAGATATTTGATCCATAGAAAAAAAATACCGTCATTTGACCAGCCTTATTGAATACCATTGGTCTACGTGAGGTCAGATTTTTCTCTGGACAGCACTTGGTCCGAAAATATGATGGAGGTGTGAACGTACACTGAAAAACGTTTTTACTCCAGTAAAAAGGTGCAAAGACGATGATGACTCTGCCGCTACATGTGTATGGTATGTTACTTGATGCATTGAGTATTTCATAGACCTGGCGATTACTTTGGTTAGCGCAGTGAATTTTGTTGGGTGCCACGTGATATATGTTCGGCAGCATGGGTGGTGGTGATGATGATGATGATGGATGCATTGCAGGGTGATTTCCAGGGGTGATGCACTTTCTTCTCTGCTCCTATGATCGCTTGCCATCCTCGTAGGACATAGCATTACAATGAGGATGTGATGTATTTGTGGGAGGCAATCGCTGGGTGTTTACCTATTAATATAACCTTGCTTTCCCTGCTGACCTGAGTTTGAACCAGCGATTAGCCCTGCATCATAAGTTTAAGAACTTGCTCCTCTTCCCTAGCTTATTCCTCTCAGGACCCTGAACGTAAATACAATCTGAGAACAGGGGTGAACCGCAGGCCAGGCTAATGGTATAACATAGGAGGAATGTCTCTGGCTGTACACAGTGTTTGATGTTCCACATCTAAGCACCTCATTATGCTCCATAAGCTCCTGCAATCAGCCCAAATCCTGCCCCGGTCCTAAGACTGTCAATCAATACCTCCATAGAACTTTATCGTTATTGTTATGGTCTATTCTTGAAATAATACTCATCAAATGAAGAGGATACTAAATGCCCTGACAGCAGCGATGCCTCATATTGGTGGCACCATGAAAAGTTCAACCAGAATATTACATGAAAAGTCAAGCCCTGGCCTAAATTTGGCCAGAGACGGGAATATTCGACCTTGATCTGAGCTGCAGTAATCAGGTAAAGTAGTCATACAGGAGAAGATATTTCCAGTAAGAGCAATAGTGTCTGTATTATGGCCATGTTGTACTGAGCTAAGATTATAGTACACTGCTCAAAAAAATAAAGGGAACACTCAAATAACACATCCTAGACCTGAATGAATGAAATATTCTCATTGAATACTTTGTTCTGTACAAAGTTGAATGTGCTGACAACAAAATCACACAAAAATCATCAATGGAAATTTAATTTATTAACCAATGGAGGCCTGGATTTGGAGTCACACGCAAAATTAAAGTGGAATGTAATGTCCTTAAAACAAGTCAAAATGAGGCTCAGTAGTGTGTGTGGTGTTATGAATGGGTCACCGAGGAGAAAAAAGCAAAACAAGCTAAGCCACAGAAAACCAGAGTGGTTGGTAACTATGCAGATTGCAGATCCCTGATCTTACCACACAACTAGCAGTAGCCGTGGAGCGTGCCTACGATGAACCTAGATGCCTCGTCACGGCCGGAGGACTACATAAGCCTAAAGCAAGAAAAGGAAAAACTAACTGCCCCAGAGCAGACCCCAAAGGAATAGATAGCCCCCACACATGTACTGACAGTGAAACAAGATGAAGGCACAAACACAGGCAGGAATATAGGCTGAGCAAATGATGGGGCCCAAACTATCTAGACAGGAAAGGAAAGGGAAGACACTGCAACCTGCAAAAAACCCTACAAAAATAATGTCCAACATTTCTGATAGCAAAATTAACCCTGAAGTCACTAGACTTCTCCCTGTTATGAATGAGTCACCGGAGGAGGAGAAAACAAAAATACAAGCTAAGTCCAGAAAACCGGTGAGGTTGGTAGCTATCGGATTGCAGACCCCTGATCCTATACACCACAACTAACAGTAGCCGTGGGGGGTTCCTACGGTGCCCTAGACCCCTCGTCGCAGCCGGAGAACTACATAAGCATAAAGAAGGAAAGGGGAAATCTAAACTGCCCCAGAGCAGACCCCAAAGCAATAGACAGCCCCCAACATGTATTGTCGGTGAAAAACAGATGAAAACACAAACAGAGAAAGACAGGCTGAGCAAATGATGGGGCCCAACTAACTAGATAGGAAAGGACAGAAAAGATGCTGGCTGCAATCCGCAAAAAACCCTACCAAAAATGTCCCAACCGTCTGATAGGGAAAAAGGCCCTGAAGTCGCTAGACTTCAAAATCACTATATCAGCACTCAGGTATATTCTGAAAACAGAGCAAAGAGATCAACTGATCAGAGACAAAAATGGAATTCAGCCAGTCCCAACCAGGACTGGCTGAATACAAATACTAAGGAAACCAGACAAAATCTCATGGAATAATAGCAGGGCAAAAACTTAGCTTTTAGTAGACAGGAACTAAGCTGGATGCAAGAGCTCAGAGCAGAAAGGATCACCAGCAGCCCTGCAGGGCGTCGGCTGCCTTATATCCACTCAGAAATTCCAGATGTCCAATCACACTCCGCCTGTTCAGATGACAGGTTCTTCCCATCCCAATCAATTTCACTACCTCTCTTCACCAGCAGAGGGAGTTCATCAGACATCAAAGGTGAAGGGGAGAATGAACTCACAACAGTACCTCCCCCTTGAGGAGGGGTCACCGAACCCTCATCCACACCACCAGGGCGATCAGGATGGGCCCGATGAAAAGCACGAACCAATCTTTCGGCATGAATATCGGATGCAGGGACCCAAGAATTATCCTCCTGGCCATAACCCTTCCATTTAACCAAATACTGGAGTCTCCGTCTAGCCAGACGAGAATCCAGTATCTTCTCAACCTCATATTCCACATTACCTTCAACCAATACAGGGTCAGGAGGTGCCACCACAGGAACTACTGGCTCAACAAACCTCTTTAACAGAGACTTATGAAACATGTTATGGATCTTGAATGTAACAGGAAGAGCCAATCGAAAAGAGACTGGATTAAGAATCTCCAAAATCTTGTAAGGTCCAAAAAATCTAGGTTTAAACTTTGGAGAAGCCACCTTCATAGAGATATTCTTTGATGACAACCAAACCATATCACCCACCATAAACCGGGGACCAATGGTCCTATGCCGGTTGGAAAACCGCTGGGCCTTTTCCTGGGAGAGAGACAACTTATCCACCACTTGGTCCCAAATCTGGTGCATTCTCTCCACCACAGTGTCAACACCTGTCCAGGCAGAAGACTCCACCTGTCCTGAAGAGAATTGAGGATGAAACCCAAAGTTACAAAAAAAAGGTGACATCAAAGTGGCAGAACTAGCTCTATTATTTAAAGCAAATTCGGCCAAGTGCAAAAATGAAACCCAATCATCCTGATCAGCAGATAGAAAACATCTCAAATACAACTCCAAAGTCTGGTTTGTTCTCTCCATCTGCCCATTGGTCTGAGGGTGAAACGCAGAGGAGAAGGACAACTGAATTCCCAGCTTGGAACAGAAAGTCCTCCAAAATCTAGAAACAAACTGAACTCCTCTGTCAGATATAATGTTCTCAGGAATCCCGTGCAAGCGAACCACCTGTTGCAAAAACAAGGGCACCAACTCTGAGGAAGATGACAACTTAGGGAGTGGTACAAGATGGACCATCTTAGAGAATCTATCACAAATCACCCAAATAACAGTCATTCTCTGAGAGACAGGCATATCAGAGATAAAATCCATTGAAATATGGGTCCATGGCCTCCTGGGCACCGGCAAAGGCATCAACAACCCACTAGAGCGAGAACAAGGTTTAGACCGGGAGCAAGTCCCACAGGACTGCACAAAATTCCTGACAACACGAGACAAGGCGGGCCACCAAAAAGACCGACTCACCAAATCTCTAGTACCAAAAATACCTGGATGACCAGCCAATACGGAGCAATGAACCTCGGACATCACTCTCTTCCTCCACTGGTCAGGAACATACAATTTTCCAATGGGACAACGCTCAGGTTTGTCCTCCTGAAACTCTTCCAGAACACGTCTCAAATCGGGCGAGATGGCAGAAAGAACTACCCCCTCACCTAAGATGGTAGCAGGCTTGGTCACAATAGGAGAATCAGCAAAGAAACTCCTAGAGAGGGCGTCTGCCTTGACATTCTTAGTGCCCTGAAGAAAAGAGACCACAAAATCAAAACGTGTGAAAAACAAGCCTGTCTAGGATTCAAGCATTTGGCCGACTCCAGGTAAATCAAATTCTTGTGGTCAGTAAGGACCACGACTTGATGTTTAGCTCCCTCCAACCAATGTCTCCACACCTCAAATGCCCATTTCATGGCTAACAGTTCCCGATTCCCCACATCATAGTTACGTTCGGATGGGGAAAACTTTCGGGAAAAGAAAGCACAGGGATTCATTTTAGATGTTACAGGATCTTTTTGGGACAAAACAGCTCCTGCACCAATCTCAGAAGCATCCACCTCTACCTGAAACGGGAGTGAGACATCAGGTTGCCGCAAACCGGAGCAGAAGTGAACCTTCGCTTCAGCTTCTGAAAAGAAGAAACAGCCTCCGGAGACCAATTCAGCACATCAGCCCCCTTCTTAGTCAAATCAGTCAATGGTTTGGCAATACCAGAAAAATTAGCTATAAATTTACGATAAAAATTAGCAAAACCCAAAAACTTCTGGAGGGCCTTCAAAGAAGTGGGCTGAACCCAATCATAAATGGCCTCTACCTTGGCCGGGTCCATTTCAATAGTTGACGGAGACAAAATAAATCCCAAAAATGAAATCCTCTGTACACCAAAAAGGCATTTCGATCCCTTGACATACAGGGAATTCTCCCTCAAAATCCGGAACACAGTCGGAACATGTTCCACATGAGAGTCCCAATCCTTGGAAAAGATCAAAATATCATCCAGATAGATGATCAAAAATGTATCCACAAAGTCTCGGAAAATATTCATTAAGCACTGGAAGACAGAAGGGGCATTAGTGAGCCCAAGAGGCATCACCAGATACTCAAAATGTCCATTCATCCCCCTGCTTAATGCGAATAAGATTATACGCCCCCCTGAGGTCAAGCTTGGTAAACCAGCAAGCACCTTTAACTCTGGAGAATACATCAGAAATCAGGGGTAACGGATACTGATATTTAACAGTAATTTTGTTGAGGGAACGATAGTCAATACAAGGCCTTAATGAACCATCTTTCTTGGCCACAAAAAAAAAAAACCCAGCACCTAAGGGTGAAGAGGATGGTCTAATATGACCCTTCTCTAACGACTCCTTAATATAGGATCGCATAGCCTCATGCTCGGGTACAGATAAATTGAAAAGTCGACCCTTGGGAAATTTACACCCAGGGATCAGCTCAATTGCGCAGTCATAATTCCTATGAGGAGGCAAAGACGCAGACTCATTCTCACTAAATGCATCATAAAAATCAGCCAAATAGTCAGGAACATCATGCGACTGGGGAGAGGTGGAGAAAATAGGAGCGTCACTAAGGGCACACCGACAACCCCAACTCACCACAGACACAGATTTCCAATCCAAAACTGGATTATGGATTTGCAACCAGGGAAACCCCAGAACGATGGTATCATGCAAATTATGCAACACCAAAAATCTGCAATTTACTTGATGGTCTGGGGCGACCCGCATTACCACCTTGGTCGAAAACTGAGGTTTATTCTTCGCCAAAGGAGTAGCATCAATACCCCTCAAAGGGATAGGCATCCGCAGAGGTGTCATAGGAAACCCACAACGTTTAGCAAAATCCAAGTCCATCAGGTTCAGAGCTGCTCCCGAATCCACAAAAGCCTTAGCAGAATATGTGGACAGGGAGCAGATCAGAGTAATTGCCAGAAGAAACTTAGGTTGAACACCACCCACAGCAAATGTGTGTGCAAAACATTTCTCTCATTTAGGGCAGACAGAAATAACATGAGAGGCATCTCCACAGAAAAAACACAGCTTATTACGCCTTCTGAACTCCTGACGTTGCGCCCTAGACAAAACTATCACATTGCATAGTTTCAGACATTTGTTCAACAGGTGGCAACACCTCTCGTGCAGTTTTGCGTTCACGCAAACGCCGATCAACCTGAATGGCTAATAAAATAGAATCGTCAAGACCAGAGGGAACAGGAAATCCCACCATAGTATTTTTTACGGTTTCTGACAAACCCTTCAGTAAGAGAGCTGCCAAGGCACCATCATTCCAGGTAGTAAGGACCGCCCACTTTCGTAATTTTTGACAGTACAACTCTGCAGAATCCTGACCCTGGCTCAATGCCAACAGGGCCTTTTCCCCTGATCAATAGCATTAGGTTCATCATACAACAACCCCAAGGCCTGAAAAAATGTGTTCACATCAGTCAGAATAGGATCATCAGGTTTCAAAGAAAACGCCCAATCCTGGGGATCGCCGCGCAGCAAAGAGATGACAATTTTAGCCTGCTGCGCAGAGCTCCCCGATGAGTTAGGCTTCAAGGCAAAAAATAATTTACAATTATTCTTAAAATTCAGAAATTTAGACCGATCCCCAAAAAACACATCAGGAGTAGGGATCTTTGGTTCAGCAGCATGTGAATGAGCAAGATAGGCGGAAATTCCCCGCACTTCAGCAGTAAGCTGCTCCACATGATCAGACAATCGCTTAATCTCCATTGAGAAAAAATTCCCCCTAGGGCCTCAGAGAAATAGAGGAAAAAATATACACCAAAAAAAAAAATTCTGACACTTTTTTTTTTTTTTACAATTCTTTCCTGCTATTGAGCACCCTAGAATCTGCGGTATGGCTGGTGATTCTGTTATGAATGAGTCACCGGAGGAGGAGAAAACAAAAATGCAAGCTAAGTCCAGAAAACCGGAGAGGATGGTAGCTATCGGATTGCAGACCCCTGATCCTATACACCACAACTAATAGTAGCCGTGGGGGGTTCCTACGGTGCCCTAGACCCCTCGTCACAGCCGGAGAACTACATAAGCCTAAAGAAGGAAAGGGGAAATCTAAACTGCCCCAGAGCAGACCCCAAAGCAATAGACAGCCCCCAACATGTATTGTCGGTGAAAAACAGATGAAAACACAAACACAGACAGAAAGACAGGCTGAGCAAATGATGGGGCCCAACTAACTAGATAGGAAAGGACAGAAAAGATGCTGGCTGCAATCCGCAAAAAACCTTACCAAAAATGTCCCAGCCATCTGATAGGGAAAAAGGCCCTGAAGTCGCTAGACTTCAAAATCACTATATCAGCACTCAGGTATATTCTGAAAACAGAGCAAAGAGATCAACTGATCAGAGACAACAATGGAATTCAGCCAGTCCCAACCAGGACTGGCTGAATACAAACACTAAGGAAACCAGACAAAATCTCATGGAATAATAGCAGGGCAAAAACTTAGTTTTTATTAGACAGGAACTAAGCTGGATGCAAGAGCTCAGAGCAGAAAGGATCACCAGCAGCCCTGCAGGGCGTCGGCTGCCTTATATCCACTCAGAAATTCCAGATGTCCAATCACACTCCGCCTGTTCAGATGACAGGTTCTTCCCATCCCAATCAATTTCACTACCTCTCTTCACCAGCAGAGGGAGTTCATCAGACATCAAAGGTGAAGGGGAGAATGAACTCTCAACATCTCCCACTATATCAGCACTCTGAAATATTCTGAGACAGAGCAAAAAGAGACCGAACTAGTAAGGGACAAAAAGCCAATTGGCAAAATACTGATAAATAAGAGTGGAAATTCAGCTCAGCCCCCAGACGGGGCTGGCTGAACACACAAAAAACTGAATAGACCAACAAAATCAAGTGTGAACATTAGCAGAAAAACTTAGCTTTAGATGACTGGAACAGAGCTGAAAACCAAGAGCTTACAAGCCAGAAGGAATCACCAGCAACTGAATAGGGCGTCGGCTGTCTTAAATCCAATCTGAGAATCCTGAGATCCAATCGTCATCCTCATTCTCAGGTGGCAGATCTCCACCGATCAAACCAGCCGCACCACCTCCCGTCACCACCAGAGGGAGTCCAGAAGGGGAACTCACAACTGGTGAACCATAGAATGAACTCACAACAGTGTGGCCTCCACGTGCCTGTTTGACCTCCCTACAGTAAAACACCTGGGCATGCTCCTGATGAGGCAGCGGATGGTCTCCTGAGGGATCTCCTCCCAGACCTGGACTAAAGCATCCGCCAGCTCCTGGACAGTCTGTGGTGCAATGTGACGTTGGTGGATGGAGCGAGATATGATGTCCCAGATGTGCTCAATCGGATTCAGGTCTGGGGAACGGGCAGGTCAATCCATAGCTTCAATGCCTTCATATTGCAGGAACTGCTGACACACTCCAGCCACATGAGGTCTGGAATTGTCCTGCATTAGGAGGAACCCAGGGCCAACCGCACCAGCATACGATCTCACAAGGGGTCTGAGGATCTCACATCTCGGTACCTAATGGCAGTCAGGCTACCTCTGGCGAGCACAAGGAGGGCTGTGCGGCCCTCCAAAGAAATGCCACCACACACCATTACTGACCCACTGCCAAACCGGTCATGCTGAAGGATGTTGCAGGCACCAGATCGCTCTCCACGGCGTCTCCAGACTCTGTCACGTCTGTCACATGTGCTCAGAGTGAACCTGCTTTCATCTTTGAAGAGCACAGGGCGCCAGTGGCGAATTTGCCAATTGTTCTGTGGCAAATGTCAAGCGTCCTGCACGGTGTTGGGCTGTGCACACAACCCCCATCGATGGACGCCCGCCTAGGAAAATCTCATTGGATGTGCCAGCATCTTAAAAATGTTACATGTACATACCCTAAGGCTGTGTGCACACGCTGCGGATTTTGCTGCGGTTCCGCAGCGGTTTTGGCCGCTGCGGACCCGCAGCAGTTTTTGCTACGGTGTACAGTACCATGATTCCCTATGGGAATCAAAAACCGCAATGCAGACGGTGCGGAATTTTCCGCGCGGATTATCTGCGGTTTTCAATCCGCAGAAAGAATTGACATGTCAATTCTTTCTGCCGATTCTGCTGCGGTTTGCCATCTCCTCCATTGAGGAGATGAAAAACCGCAGGGCAAAACCGCAGAGCAATCCGCAGGTAAAACCGCAGGTATTTTGACCTGCGGTTTCACCTGCGGATTTTACAAAATCCGCGCTGATGAATCCGCACCTAATCCGCAGAGTGTGCACACAGCCTTAGGCTGAGTGCCTATGGCTTCTTTTAGACGGCAATGCAGCCGCCGAGTTTTCCACAGCTGAAGCCGACAAGGAAAACGTCAAACCCTGAAGCGAATAAAAGAGGTGATATAAAACAGAACATTTGCACAGCAATGTCATTCTGGGTGGAATTTGCCTGAAAAAGACACCGTGTGCACAAGGCCCAAGATAGGAATTTGCTTTTGGTCTTGTTTTCGCTGATGATGTATAAAAACGGATGCAATACAGAATGCGTATGGATGAGGATACAGTTGAAAAATCATCTTTTTTCTGGATGAAAATTGGACTATTCATGTGAACTGAGACTTAAGGGGGTTTTACACATAGCAATATCGCTAACAATATCGCTAAAGCATCACCGATTTGGTGACGCAGCAATGATATCGCTATGTGTGATACTTACCTCCGACCGGCTCCCCCGCTGTCCATCGCTGGTCGCGCGAGATCGCGCAGCTCCATTTCTCGTCGGGCGCTTCCTGCTGGCGCCGACAAGCGACGCGTGGACGCGGACGGGAGGACGTCAGGATCGCCGCGTCTGAAAGGTAAGTAACGACCGCTGTATCGCTGCTGCATCGCTGTGAGATCTGCCTGTGTGGCAGCTCACTAGCGACCATTTAGCAATGCACCAGCGATCCTGACCGGGTCATATCGTGGTTGGGATCGCTGGTGCATCGCAAATGTAAAGGGGCCTTAAAGGCCTTTAATGTGAATACTGAATTGAGTCTGGGTTACAACCTCCTACAAACCGCCTTTAAGTGAATAAACTTGCCTTATCTACTGTGTAAATATTGAATGTGGTTTTGCAGTGTGAATCCACATCACAGGACATCGCATGTGATAAGTTGCCATTGAGCCACAGACTAAACACAGTGATTAAATTATTAGATACCAACAACTGATGGCATGGAGGTTTAGTTGGCTTTTTTAGTGGATTTCCTCTAAAAATCCTCCTAAAAAAACATTTAAAAATACTTAAAAAAACATCCTGTCCTATGGGAAATCCTCTTCACTGCTGTAAGTTTTTTACCTTTATTTTCCGAGGATCTTTTGAAAAATTCCTGCCATAAAAAAAGTATATATTTGTCATGAACAGTCAGACCTGGTGCAAAATCTGTACTAGGACCCCAAACCATTCTGTCATTTAGGCCAGGTTCACATGTTCAGTATTTGGTCAGTATTTTACATCAGTATTTGTAAACCAAAATCAGGAGTGGAACAATCAGAGGAAAAGTATAATAGAATCATTTTTTTACAGATTTTCTTGATCTTTCAAGTCCTGGATTGCAACCTCTATTCATATCGTATGAATAAATACCTTCTATACATGATGAATGGATGTACAGTGGTGAACGGATCTGTAACCTTTTTTTTTTTTAACACTTTCACCAAACCACAGTGTTTGAGCATAAGTTGAGATGTAATTTGTGCGTGTCTGGTTCACGACTCCCAAGACCACCCCATATTACCCACTCAACACTGCTTTTAAGAGGCTACAAAGTATCAAACCATTTTCAAACCGTTTTTATTGCACTTTAATTGCGTGGGCACCACGGTGGCTCAGTGGATAAGCATTGCAGCGCATCCCACCAAGGACAACATCTGCAAGGATTTTGTATGTTCTCCCCGAGTTTGCGTGGGTTACCACTGGGTACTCCGGTTTCTTCCCACATTCCACATACTGATAGGGAATTTAGATTGTGAGCCCCATAGGGGACAGTGATGATAATGTGTTCAAACTGTAAAGTGCTGCAAAATATGGCACCAAGCTATGGCACCATGAGAAGTCACTCAGTCTATGCCACCATGAGAAGTCACTCAGGTTATGACACCATAAGAAGCCACTCAGTGTATGGCACCATAAGAAGTCACACAGGGCATGGCACCGTGAGAAGTCACTCAGGCTATGGCACCGTGAGAAGTCACTCAGGCTATGGCACCGTGACCATGGCACAATGAGAAGACACTTCGTCTATGATATCATGAGAAGTTACTCAGTCCATTAGTAGGCTACATACTTTCTATACTTGATAGCGTGAAAGACTCCAGAGGCGCAAACTAAAAAGACGCTGGAGAACCAAAGAAGAGAACTAGAAAACTTGTCGTTTTTGAGTATATCAACGAAAGTTGTGTGTGTACATAACCTAAGGGTTTCTTCACAAAGCAGAAAACACTACAGAAAAGCGCAGGTGATGTTTCTTCTGAAGCATCTTATTTAACGTCTTCTGTCTTGTTTTTGTCGTCGGCTTTCTTTTCCAAGGAAAAGCCTCGAATAATGGCCAATAAATAATAATAATAATAATTTTATTTCTATAGTGTCGACATATTCCGCAGCACTTTACATTTCAGAGGGGACTTGTACAGACAATAGACATTACAGCATAACAATAATCACATAGGTCATAACAGATACCAAGAGGAATGAGGGCCCTGCTCGCAAGCTTATAATCTAGGAGGAAAAAACGTAGACACGAAAGGTGGGTGGTAACAATTGCCCTGATTGTGTCTGTACTGTTACACACTTAACATTATGGCTGGTCCAAACAGAGGGCTAATAGATGCATAAAGCATGTGGGAACATGATGCGGGAACCTGGTTATGGTCAAACTTTTGGCTGTGCCACACAGGGATAGTTAGCTTAATGCGTTGAGGCGGTAGGCCAGTCTGAATAAATGCGTTTTCAGGGCACCCTTAAAATTGTAGGGATTGGGGACTAATTGTATTGACCTGGGAAGTGCATTCCAAAGAATTGGCGCAGCACGTGTATAGTCTTGGAGACAGGAGTGGGAGGTTCTGATTATTGAGGATGCTAACCTCAAGTCATCAGCAGAATGGTGGGCGCGGGTAGGGTGGTAGACTGAGACGAGGGAGGAGATGTAGGGTGGTGCTGAGCCATGGAGAGCTTTGTGGGCGAGGGTAATAAGTTTGTACTGGATTCTGGAGTGGATGTGTAACGATTGGCGAGGAATATGATCCTGGCTGCAGCATTCAAGACAGATTGGAGGGGGGAGAAAACTTACCAAACGGTAAGAGGGAGACTGATTAGAAGAGAGTTACAATAGTCCAGACGAGAATGAATAAGAGAAACGGTAAGAGTTATTGTGGAGTCAAAAGTAAGAAAAGGTCGAATTCTATAAATGTTTTTGAGGTGCAAATAACAAGAGTGAGCCAGTGATCGGATGTGGGGGGCAAAGGAAAGCTCAGAGTCAAGTATGACCCCAAGACAGCGGGCATGTTGCTGGGGAGTAATAGTGGAACCACACACGGAAATGGCAATGTCGGGTATAGGTACATTAGTAGCGGGAGGAAACACAAGGAGTTCAGTCTTTGACAGGTTCAGTTTCAGATATAGTGAGGACATGATGTTAGACACAGCGTTTAGACAATCGCTGGTGTTTTCTACAAAGGCAGGCGTGATGTCAGGAGAAGCGTATAATTGGGTGTCATCAGCATAGAGATGGTACTGGAAACCAAATCTACTGATTGTGTGACCAATAGAGGCAGTGTACAAAGAGAAGAGGAGGGGGCCTAGGACTGATCCTTGAGGAACCCCAACAGTAAGAGGAAGATGAGAGGAGGAGGAACCGGCAAAAGATACAGTAAAGGAGCGGTAAGAGAGATAGGAGGAAAACCAGGAGAGAACGGTGTCCTTGATGCCGATGGAGCGGAGCATATTGAGGAGGAGCTGATGATTCACAGTGTCAAATACTGCAGAGAGATCCAAGAGAATTAGCATGGAGTAGTGACCATTAGATTTAGCTGTTAGTAGATCATTAGAGACTTTAGTGAGGGAAGTTTCAGTAGAGTGTAAAGAGCGGAAACCGGATTGGAGAGTGTCAAGAAGAGAGCTATCAGAGAGATAGTGGATCAGATGGGAGTGGACCAGGCGTTCCAGGAGTTTTGAGATGAAGGGAAGATTAGAGAGAGGTCTATAGTTAGCGGCACAGTTTTGGTCGAGGGATGGTTTTTTAAGTAGTGGATGTATGATGGCATGCTTAAATGAGGAGGGAAAGCTACCAGAAGAGAGAGAGGTTAAATATTTTAGTTAGGTGAATGGTGACAGCAGGGGAAATGGACTGGAGGAGATGTGACGGAAATGGGTCACTGGTACAAGTGGTTGGGTGAGAAGATGCAAGGAGCCTGCTTACGTCTTTTTCTGTGATTGGTTCAAACTCAGTGAGTGAGCTAGATGCAGTGGGGGGGAGGGAGAACAGTGCATGTTATGAGGTGATTGGGAGATATTTTCCTGTCGGATATGGTCAATTTTTTCTTTGAAGTAAGTGGCCAGATCGTCAGCTCGAAGCTCTGTGGTTGGGGCCTGCACTCTTGGGTTGAGCAGGGAATAAAAAGTTTCAAAGAGACGTTTAGGGTTATTGGACAGTGAGGTGATGAGGTTGTTGAAATAGGTTTGTTTGGAGAGGTGAAGGGCAGTGTTGTATGTTCTAAGCATAAACTTATAATGGATGAAATCTTCGTGTAGATTGGATTTTCTCCACAGACGTTCGGCGCACCTGGAGCACCGCTGCAGGAAATGTGTTTGCAGGGTGTGCCAGGGTTGTTGCCATCTGTGTTGTGTTGTTCTATGTATAGGAGGTGCAAATTCATCCATGGCCCTTTGAAGTGTTTCATTGTAAATGCTTCAGTGCAGAATCAGGACATGAGAGGGAGGAGATAAGGGCCAATGAAGACTGCAAGTTCTTCATAAGTTTCTGGGTGTTAATGGCCTGTATGGTTCTATAGGTATGGACAGTGGGGGTGACCTGAGTGGTCTGGCAGTTCTTGATAGAGAATGAAAGAAGGTTGGAAGGTTGTGGTCAGAGAGCGGGAAAGGGGAGTTTGCAAAATCATCCACTGCACAAAGCCGAGAGAAGACTGAGGGAGTTTCCGTCTTCATGCGTTGGAGAATTAGTAAGCTGCGAAAGGCCAAACGAGAAGGTTAGAGATAAAAGGTGAGTAGCAGATGGGGAGAGGGGAAGAGCAATGGGGATGTTGAAATTGCCCATGATGAGGGTATGGATGTCACAGTAGAGAAAATGTGGAAGCCAAGTGGCAAAATGATCCAGGAACTGATGGGAGGGACCGGGAGGACGATACACCACCGCCACTCGCATGGAGAAGAGGGTGTAGAGTCTGACAGCATGGACCTCAAAAGAAGGAAAGACAAGTGAGGGTACTTGAGGGATAACCTGAAAGGTACATTTTGGTGATAGGAGCAGATCAACGCCTCCACCGGCTCTTTTGTCTGATCTTGGGGTATGAGCAAAGTGTAGTCCCCCATATGAAAGAGCAGCAGCAGCGGTAGTGTCTGACTGCTGGATCCAGGTTTCAGTAAGAGCTAGAAGGTTAAGAGAATTTGAAAGGAAGAAGTCATGGATGAAGGAGAGTTTATTACACACCAAGCGAGAATTCCAAAGGGCACAATTAAGAGAGACAGAAGGCATGAAGGGAATAATAATAAGATTAGAGGAGTTTCTGAGTGTAGCAGTTGGGGGGTTTGACTTTCTATAACATAAGGGACCAGGGTTGGGAGCAATGTCTCCTGCAACTAGGAGAAGGAGGATAGAAAGAGTGAGCAGATGGTTAAGTGATTTGTGAGAGCTTCTCTGATGTTGAATGGTAGGACTGAATGGATCTGTGCTGTCTAGCAATGTGAAAAGAGCGTGAGTGCTATACATAGGAGAGGAAAGGAGTGAGGGGCCGATATGGATGGAGTGTAAACAGTTAATGCAAGGGCGGTGGATGTGTGTGAATGCATCAGTCAGGATATAAATTATACAAATGCATATGGTATATATTTGTTGTAATCCAAATGTACAGGGAGTAGATGTATATAAAGGTCTTACCTGTCAACAGCCCTCCTGTCTAACTGCCATGTTATAACTGCCTCATACTTTGATCAAATGTTCTTCGATTAAATGTGCATAAGGCTGTGTGCCCACGTTGCTTTTTTTAGCGTTTTTGAAGCGTTTGTGCCGGATAAGACGCTTCAGAAATGCTTAAAATAAGCTTCCCATTCAATGTAATGCATTTTGGCCTTTTTGTGCCAATGCATGCGTTTTTTTCCGCTCAGAAAACGCTTAGCAGCTAAAAACGCAGCATGCTCATTATCTTCCTCATAGGTCCGCATTTTAGCTGTTTCCAATGTTTCCAGAAAACACGCGGAAAAAACGCATCAAAAATGCGCATTTTTTGTGCAAAAATCGCGCTAAAAACGCGCAGAAGTAAAACTTTTTCTGGGAAGGAGTCCGGTTTTTTGAGCGTTTTAAAACGCTAACGTGGGCACATAGGCTAAATGTCCCCTGCATAAATGCAATTCACTTCTTATATCTGCATCACAGCTTTTGAAGAGTTAAAATAAGAGAAAAAATAAAGACAGAACACGTGCACAACAAGTTATTTTGAAGTTGCTGTGCATATGTTCATTCTTTCTAACGTTTATCGAGTGCTTTCGGAAAAGTCGTCGTATGTACATACGCAAACACTTTAATGACAAATGCTGTTTTACTTTTTTTAAATGGTTACAAAGTACATCCCATTTGTTTGTTTTTTTATTTCTTAAAACCATGACACACAAATTAGTCCCATTCTGCTTGGAACCCACTATTCATGCTCCAAATCTGCTACTGAAACTTGTGGTTCTGTCTTGGATTTCTGCTCCGCATTCAAGAGCAAATGCTTTTCCGACATGTATTTGCTCAGTGTGAACAAACCCATAGTACTTTATTTATATTTCATATTCCATTTTAATCCACTCTTGACGTTGGTTTGAAAAACTGTCAGTGATTTTTCTGGTACACAAAAAAGGGTCTGCATTTCATCAGTGTTTTTGATCCGATTTTTGTCAGTGTTTCTGATTTAAGCAGATTTATCAGTGATTTTTGCAAAAGAAATAAATAATTTTCAAAGCTTTTCCTATCCTTAAGGCTGAGTGCAGACGTACTTTTTGGCCCTGCGGATTTTTCCGTGCAGAATGGAAGAAATCCGCAGGTCAAATGACCTGCATCTTTCCTGCGGATTTCTTCCATTTTTCATGCGGTTTTCCATCGCGGTTTTCCCCCTGCGGATTTGGTGACAGGGGAGATGGAAAACCGCACAAAAGAAGTAACATGCTGCGGATTTTGTACCGCGGGAAAACCGCGCGGAAAAATCCGCAACATCTGCACAGCGTTTTTTTTTTTACATTGATTTTAAGGCTACTGTACATCACAATGCAGAAATGCAACGTTTCTGCATGGTAAAATCCGCTGCGGAACCGCTGCAAATCTGCATCGTGTGTACACAGCCTTACAATGTTAAAACCGGACAGTATTTGTAAACAAAAACTTTTATACTTTTCCTCTGATTGTTCCACTCCTGGTCTTGGCTTACAAATACTGATGTAAAATACTGAACATGTGAACTTGGCCTTAGTCAGACGAATGGATCTGATTTTATTGTTCGAAAACTTCTGCCAGAAATCTGTCGTGTGTGAACCTACCCTAAGGGTGTGTGCACACGTTGCGGATTCTGCTGCGGATTTTTCCACGCAGATTTGCCTAAATCCGCAGGTCAAATAACCTGCGTTTTACCTGTGGATTTAGTGCGGATTAGCCTGAGGTTTTCCCCTGGGTTTTGACACCTGGTAATGAAGCAGGTGTCAAACCGCTGCAGATTCCAAACAAAGAAGTGACATGCTGCGGATTTAAAACCGCGGAAAATTCCGCAGCATGTGCGCTGCATTTTTCATTTTCCATTAACTATAAAAGGTACTGTACAAAGCAAGAGAAACTGCTGCGGATCCGCAGGGCCAAATGCGCTGTGGATCCGCAGAAGAATCCGCAGCGTGTGCACACACCCTTATGCTTTACCGTGTAGAGATGCTTTGTGGCAGAGCACCAAGCCCCACTTTGCTTCCTGAACACACGGGATGGGATTCAGCAGTGGTCAGACAATGCAATATTTATTTCTTTTTATCCAACCAATAAGAGGTTTAGGATCCCTATGATGATAAACCAGCTATAGTATTAGACTCTGGCCTTACTGAACCAGCAGAAGGTGTCCTTATTACATGAGGTGCATTTAGAAGTAGCTGAATGAAATCGACCAACCATCCCAATAATCATTTTGTGAAAAAAAAAGAATAAATGACCCGATGATAGATTACAAAATGGTTCTCGGAATTGATTGTCAGAGCGCTCGCCAATGCATTATGGAAGGTCGTTGTCCTGCTCATCAGGTGTGCGTGGAGGTCCTAATAAATAATACGGCAAATTAGTGATCACTTATTCACAATCGCTTTACGTAAACAAGCCTTGAGCAAGACATTTTCATGCATTGATCCGATGAGGAATAGATGGCTCTAATGTATAACCTCAGCCTAGCTAGTGACCAGTGCTGCAGTCTTTGCCCTGTGCCTGGATGTCCTCCTCTACTGCCTCAGTGCAGGATGCATTAAGTAAATAGCACACACCCTTCTATTAAATGGACCATTGACTTGCATGGCTATAAGGGACTGGACATTGTGTTGGGCAAATTAACACCTTTTCAAAGCAAAAGCTGCTGATTGTGTGAAGCTCTGGAGGTGGGAAACGAATCCAAATGGTTAAAAGATTTTGGGCAGCCTTGTCCCTGGGGGAGGAGTCCTGCACTGATGCTACAATCTGCAATTAAAGATGAACTTTGTGTGAACTAATTTATCTGAGCAAGGTAAGGGAAAAAAAAAGGGGGCAGACCTGGAGCTGCTATATAAGGGCGACACTGGGGGCTGAGAGCAGTATGTAGGGGAGCCTAGCACTGATCACTGTCATGGAGCTGTACACCCTGGTCACCAGTGCCCTGTGCACTTTGGTGCTGCCAGTCCTGCTGCTTCTCACTGCAGTCAAGTTGTGGGGACTGTACTGTTACAGCTGCAGAGACTCTACCTGCGAGAGCCCTCTGCCACCTGGCACTATGGGGTTGCCTTTTTTTGGAGAAACTTTGCAGATGGTGCTACAGGTAAGTGCATTCTGGAGAGGGTGCTGCATGCCCTGCACCTGCACTGGGGACTGGCTGACATGTGCTCAGGTGCAGATGCAGAAGGCTTTAGTGCTTGATAGTTAACCCTTTTGAACAAGTGCTTGAACTTGTGTTTTTTTTTTTTTTTTTTTGTTTTGTTTTCTTCCAGAGACGTAAATTCCTCCAACTCAAGAGCAGAAAGTATGGGCACATCTATAAAACGCATCTGTTTGGAAGCCCGACCGTGCGCATCATGGGAGCAGAGAATGTGCGACAGATCCTCCTTGGGGAGCACAAGCTGGTGTCTGTGCACTGGCCAGCCTCTGTCCGGACCATCCTGGGCTCTGAATGTCTGTCCAACCTGCACGACAGCCAGCACAAGCACATGAAGAAGGTGAGTGCGCAGGGTGTGGAGTGATCCCCGTGCGTAAAGGCGCAGGAGAGCGCGGACCCGGGCTGCGTTCTATTTATGGGCGTTCTATTTATTTATCTTCTGTTCTTATTTCCTGCATGGCACTGAATATATGGGGAAGCAGCGCCATCACTTGTCCGCTTTGTGATATTTGTAAATACTTGTTGCCTCTGGGTTCAACATGTTAATTGTGATAGTTTTGTTTTTGTTTTTTCCTTTGGGGATGTAACTGACCTATTAATGAAGTGTCAGTGCTGCTCTCTGGGTGGTTCTGATTAATCCATTTACTGCATTAGGCTTGACAGGGAGGGGGCACTAATCCCTTATACAGTGTGAAGCTTCCAGGGGGAGTAACTTTTTTTTTTTTTTTTTTTTTTTTCTCTTCCAACAAGGATTACTTAAATATGCAGCAACCTTTTAACCTCCTTATTAAAGAAACTTAATTAACCAGTTGTAATGTCCTATGAACTTCTGGAGAGAAGGCATGGTAGTAATTGAAGTCTCCTGTCTTAGGTCATCATGCAAGCTTTCTCCAAGGAAGCTCTGGAGAGCTACGTCCCAGTCATGGAGGAAGAGATGCGCAATGCCATTCACTTGTGGCTGCAAAGTGAGTCCTGTGTGCTAGTGTACCCGGCCGTCAAGCGCCTCATGTTTCGCATCGCCATGAGACTTCTCTTAGGCTTTGAACCTACACAAATGGACCCGGCACATGAGCAACCGCTGGTGGAAGCCTTTGAGGAAATGACCCGGAATCTCTTCTCCCTTCCTATTGATGTCCCATTTAGTGGCCTTTACAAGGTGAGCATTCCAGTTTCATTATCTACATTTTTACAAGGGATCTATAGTTTTCTTAATGTCTTGTGTGAAACTCCAGTATAGAACTTTGTCCCAAATTTTAGTGTAATTTTATTTCTCTGCCTTGTTGTTATAGGGTCTGCGGGCAAGAAATATAATTCATGCTAAAATTGATGAAAACATCAAGGAAAAGTTGCAGAAAGAACCGGAGGGCTCTTGTCAAGATGCCTTACAGCTGCTGATTGACCATAGCCGAAGGAATGGAGAACCAATTAACTTGCAGGTGAGTTCCCTACAAATTGCGTTTGTATGTTTTTTTTGTTTTGTTTTTTTTTTTTTAAGGGGCGCCCTATTAAACCGTTGTCGTTTGTCTAGGCATTGAAAGAATCTGCAACAGAGTTGCTGTTTGGTGGCCACGGGACCACAGCTAGTGCCGCCACATCTCTCATAACGTTTCTTGCCCTTCACAAGGATGTTGTGCAGAAAGTCCGTGAAGAGCTCGATTCTAAGGTAAGATATTTTTATTTATTTTTTTTTTTTTTTTTGAGACCTTGTTCTAAAGTTGATTGTCGTAAGATACCCATTGTCCCTATGGGTGGGCATGACTATACGATTACTGAATTTGGCTTTCATTTTTTTTATTTTAGGGCCTCTTATCAGTTTCTCCTGAAGAAGAAAAGAAACCTTTAACCCTTGATGTATTACATCAGCTTACATACACTGGCTGCGTCTTGAAGGAGACCCTAAGGCTCAGCCCACCAATTCCTGGAGGCTTTCGAGTTGCTGTGAAGACTTTTGTCTTAAATGTAAGTCTATGTACGTATGACTTGAGTTTAAACAAATGTTTTTCTCTAGGCGTGTAGAGATCCGTTGTGGTCCCTTCTAAAACGTAGACCTGCTTTTGGACAGGTTTTACCTTCTCAGTTCTTCTGTCCAAGCTTCTTAACTAAACATTAATGTCAAATTGAGTAACTCCGCTAGGAAGTAAGAAATGTTGTATGCAAACTTTTTATGACTGCCGAGCACTTTGTATCGCCCGCCCCGCATACTTGTTCCTTTTGACAGATCTACAAAGGGAACCTGAATTTATTTGAGGTCTAGTATTTACTCCAGCTATTGTAGGAGGTGGCTGCCGGCTTTATTTTATTGTATGTTCTTGTGAATGTAGAGTGTATTTCTCTTTGATCTAACACTGGTAAGTTCACAAGGTCCTTTTTACAGCAGTAAAGTGAACATCAGGCAATTTCATGCTTGTCAATTGGATCATGGTGACCATAATTGCAGCCCTTTTTACTGTTTTATAGCATCCTGTAAGACTGGCCAGTGCTGGGTGTCACACCTATGGAGCGTTATTACCTGTATTACCTTGTTTTGGTATTTATGCTTTTTTTTTTTTTTTTAGGGCTATCAGATTCCAAAGGGCTGGAATGTGATCTACAGCATCGCTGACACTCACAATCTTGCCGAAATTTTCCCCAACAAGGAAGAGTTTAACCCTGATCGTTTCTTAACTCCGTTCCCTGGAGACTCTTCCCGATTCAGCTTCATACCCTTTGGAGGAGGTCCGAGGAGCTGCGTGGGCAAAGAGTTTGCCAAGATCCTCCTGAAGATTTTTATCATTGAACTGTGCCGAAGCTGCGATTGGGAACTCCTAAATGGGCCACCGACCATGAAGACTAGTCCCATCGTCTACCCAGTGGACAATCTTCCCACTCAATTCAAACCCTTTCAGGGTCAAGTCGTTTAAGGACACATCTATAGAGCGTCATACTGTATATAGATGCTTTTATAAAGTCACTTATTTTATATTTAATTTGTACAGTACCATAGTATTTATATTGTGGCCGCAAAAAAAACGGAGCACTCAGTGGGCACCTGCCCGCGATTTTATGTAGATACAACTTGTGTATTAAACCCTTTCACTTATGATTGACGATATTGTACCTTTGTAAATTTGTGTATATATGAATTCATAATGTGTTACAATAAAGCCTCAGTCTCCATGAAAAGTGGCTTCCCTTAATCTTCTACACACGATCTAGTATATCATCTATGGTTCCTTATAGATTCCCTGAATTTATTTTACTCTTATACAGCACCAATAAATCCACAGCGCTTTATCACTGCCATTGGGGCTCACAATCTAGATTCCTGATCGGTATGTATTTAGAGTGTAGGAGGAAATCTGAGAACCTAGACAAACTCCTTGGTGGGATTTGAACCCAAGACCCCAGCGCTACAATGCTAACCCCTGAGCCACCATGCTGCCCTGCATCAGTGGTTAGAGCTGGACCCTTCATGTTTAAGTACATTGAGTACGCCACTTATGATTTGGGGGGGGGGGTTGACTCGACAAGTAACCAGAATGCTATAGTATCAAACTACCAGATTTGTAACAAAAAATTGGCATATGTTCACACGAGTTGTATATAACCCTCCCCACTCCAAACTTTTTTTTTTTTTTAATCCATTACGTCCAAACTAAACGTGATCTCCATATTTACTCGTAATCCCCAAATCAATATGCCGAAATATATCCAGGGAGGAAAATGACTTATCTGCATCAAAACAGCCTAAGCCTGACATGACTGATAAAATGGCCTTGTCCTGACCTGCTGAACCTTTGTTAACCTTCTGAAGGCTTAGTGCTGTCACTCCTACTATCTCTATGAGCACATCTCGCAGTGAAGGCTAGACATTAACCTCAGTCACTAGTTAAACTTGCTCGTGCCACTTTTTTTTTTTTTTTTTTCTTTGCCCTTTTATGGTCCTGACTGTATCAATAGATCATTGTGTAGTGTTATCTAATTTTATATAGAATAAATTATTGTTTAACCTCTTGATCCCATGGTACAGTAACTATTTTTATGGGTACTAAGAAAAAATTAATTTACTAAATCAATAGTACTTTATTTTCATGTGTAACTTTAATATAGTTAGTGTGTGTATGTGTGTATATATATATATATATATATATAATTTTTTTTTTTTTTTTTTTTTTTTTTTTCCCTTCTGGATTGATCTTTAGAGGTGAGCACTCCCAAACTTTTATTCAGGGTTCGTACCGAACAGTTGGTGTCCATGGTAAGCTCTGAACTCATTTGTCTTAAGTAAATCTTAATGTAGGGAGGGAGAGCGCCAAAGTTTAGGTTCCCCATTGATTTCAATGGAGTTTAGGTTCTGGTACCTGAACCGAACTTTGGACTAAAGTTCGGTCAGGTACCGGAATCCAAACTCCCACAGGTCCACTCATCCCTAATTTTCAGATCTCAATTCACGGATAACTTTAACATTCATACAGATTTTCCTATTACCGAGAGAGATAACAGTTGGTGCTTTTATTAAATTCTAAGAGAGCACCTTGAGATTGATGCAGGCTCTGCTGCTAGTTCCATAGAACTTTATGAACACCAGCTGTCCTCTCCTATCTCTGTATTGGGAAATCGCAGAACATAGAGAGCGCCGAGTACCACTGTTGATTCATAGAGCCAATACCATCAGTTGATCAAAATACCGCAGGCATAAACCCTTTTTTCATTCAGGTGCACAACAAAGCAAGATGCATAATCCAAATGAAAAGAGGTGGCACTCACCGGAATGAAATCTAAACTTTATTAGTCCAAAAAAAGTTTAAAACATCTCAGGCAGGTGGGGGGCTAGAGAGTGCAAAGATGACGGCCGTTTCGCGCTGTGTTGCGCTTCTACGGGTCCGTATTGGGAAAGTCTGTAGTTACTGAAGACAGATTTTACCCATGGATTGAGAGAAATTATTGCCCTATTGTTTCCCTTTTCTAGATTTATTCAGGAGGAGAAAGAAGCAGATTTCTCTAAAATATATTAGTTGCTCATTTTCACCTGTACAGAAAAGACTAAGTATACAAAAAAAAGTTTATAGACTTTTTCCATAGGATCCACGTTGCAGTAGAATTACAGAATCATAAAACTGACTTTCCATTAGGACCCCTTTACATTTGAGTTTATTTTCGGCTTTTGTTAAATGCTTATTCTGAGAACGCTCCCAACTTATGTTATACATAAACCTGTGAGTGATACATGGTGGCATCTATCACTTATAGGATTTACAGTAACTACAAAAACATACTCTGCGTGTAAAGTATGGAATAGCGGTCTGCTCAGCTGCGATATCCCATAAACTAAAGGACGGAAACTTCGTAGTATACTGGCTGAACAGAGGTCTGTGGTAAATGGGGGTCTGTGGAATCATTTAATGATCATTCATGCATTAGTGATTTTTCTTGTACACTGAGTTTGATGAGTCAGTTTTTACTATCAGTTTCATCAGCTTTTCGCAGATAAAAAAACTCCTCCTAAGGGCAGGTGCACAACCGCTTTTCTATCCACCTGAGAAGAACTGTCCTATTTTGCTAATCAGAGTTTGATCAAAATGGGGTCAGTTTTTCTCGGAGGTGGAGGAAAAAATGTTTTTCCACCTTCCCCATTAAGTCAGTCCTTGAAAATAGGACCGTACATGGATGTTTTCCACAGATACATAAACTTGCATTTGATCCGATATTCAGATCAAAATTGGATATGTCGCAGATTTGTTTTCCTCAGACGGCTGGGTCCGAGATAAAATTTGGACATGTGCACAGCCTAATAGAGTATCATAGGCACAAGTGTTGCCCATCAAAACCAAGGATAGCTCTCGTCCGATATAAACCGTTGCATGCACCTGAACTAAAAAAGTGTCCTTGAAAAATGAGCAGCACATGGATGGCATCTGAGACAGAATAACAAACGAGTGCAATCCAATACAAAATCGGATTGCACTCTGCCTAATGTTATTCTGTTTCCCTGCCCATATGCAATTTTTTTCTCAGCTCAGATCGGACTGAGAAAAAAATTTCAGCATGCTGCGATTGTTCTCGTATATTCTCGTACAGTATATTGGACGACACTTCAAGTCAATGGGTGCGAGAAAAAAATTGCACTGCACACACACCCATGTGCTTGAAAACCCAACATTTCATCTGCCAAGTACAGTAAATTCATTGTGTGACCTGTCAGAATAGATAGATATCAGTCACATAAATAATTACTGCAGTGCGCGTGTAGTTTAATGTTCATGGATTTAGCTAATAATTAAATAACTTAAAGAAAAGAAGGTGTGTGATCCCCCCAAATTTTGCTAACCAGCCGAGGGTAAGGGGACAACGGGGGCAGATGTTTATAGCCTGGGAAGGGGATAATACACATAGAGCTTCCCAGGCAATTAATATCAGCTCACAGCTATATACTTAGCCTTTACTGGTAATTAAAATGGGGAACCCCCGCAAAAAATGACGTGGAGCTCTCCTATAATTGATAACCAGCAAAGGTTAGGCAGACAGCTGTAGGCTGAAATTAATAGACTAGGAAAGGCCATGTATATTGACATCCACCCAGACAAAAAACATCAGCTCTCAGCTGCTCCAGAAATGGCGCATACATAAGATGTCTCAATTCTGGTGCTTAGCCTCCACTCTTTCCACTTGCCCTGGTGCCATGGCAAGTGGCATAAAAGTATTGGGGTTGATGTCATCTTTGTATTGGCAGCTGGCATTGAGCCCTGGGGTTAGTATTGGGGAGGTGTCTATGAGATGCCCCAATTACTAACCCTATAGTCATATTGTAAATAAAAAACACCCAGAATAAAGTCCTTTAATTGAAATAAAGACAATGACACCTTTATTTGAAATAATAATAAAAAACAAAGTTATACTAACCTTTACGCCCAATCCACTGAAGCCCATGTCCCCTGTAAAAGAAAAAAATAACCCACCATTCCTTACCTGTCCGACAAGATGATAATCATAGAATCGTAGAGTTGGAAGGGACCTCCTGGGCCATCTGGTCCAACCCCCTGCTTAAAGCAGGATTCGCTAAATCATCCCAGTCAGATGTCTGTCCAGCCTCTGTTTGAAGACTTCCATTGAAGAAGAACTCACCACTTCTCGTGGCAGCCTGTTCCACTCATTGATCACTCTAACTGTCAAAAAGTTTTTTCGAATATCTAATCTGTTTCCTCCCATTCAGTTTCATCCCATTGCTTCTAGTCTTTCCTTGTGCAAATGAGAATAAAGTTGATCCTTCTACAATGTGACAGCCCTTTAGATATTTGTAGACAGCTATTAAGTCTCCTCTCAGTCTTCTCTTTTGCAAACTAAACATTCCCAAATCCTGCAGCTATCCCTCCTAGCTTTGTGTCATCAGCAAATTTAATCAGTTTACCCTCAATTCCTTCATCTAAATCGTTGATAAAGATGTTGAACAATACAGGGCCCAGGACAGAGCCCTGTGGTACCCCACTTGAGACATTCTTCCAACTGGATGTGCAGCCATTTAAGACCACTCTTTGGATCCGATCACTAAGCCAGTTATGAATCCACCTAACAGTTGCCTTGTCCATTCCATACTTAGTCATTTTTTCAATAAGGATTGTATGAGAGACTTTGTCAAATGCTTTGCTGAAGTCAAGATATACTATATCTACAGCATTTCCTTGATCCACCCAATCAGTGATTCTGTCATAGAAGGAAATTAAGTTAGTCTGACATGACTTATTAGTTACAAACACCAGTCTGGGTGTTTTTTTATTTACAATATGACTATGGGGTTAGTCTCATAGAAGCCTCTCCAATACTAATCTCTGGGATTAATGTCAGATGCCAATATAAAGCTGACATCAACCCCAATACATTTACCCCACTTGCCACCACACTGAGAAAGAGAAAAGCAGAGGCTAAGCGCCAGAATTGGTGCATCTCAGGGATGTACCATTTCGGTGGCAGCTGAGAGCTAATGTTTTTAGGCTGTGAGGTGACCAATATTCAAGGCCTCTTCTTATCCTATTAATATCAGTATGCAGCTGTCCGCCTTGCCTTTGCTGGTTAATAATTATAGGAAGGCCCCACACTATTTTTTTAGGAGGGGGTCCCCATTTTAATAACCAGTAAAGGCTAATTATATAGCTGTGAGCTGATAATACATGTGTATTACCCCCTTCCCAGGCTAGAAACATCAGCCCCCAGCAGTCTGCTTTCCCTTAGCTGGTTAACAAAATTTTGATGGATCCACAACATTTTTTTCTGTAATTTATTGATTTATTAATACATGTACAGTAAGCTACACGCACTGTACTACTTAGATATGTCATATCTATCTATCGAAGAATATTTACTTTGAAAACTATCTCTACATGACATAGAGAATTACTCTATGTTATTCACGCTGATGGATATGAGCCCTTGACTGTAGTAGCTTTCGATTAAGTAGACGCTCTTCAGGGTTCCAGTTTAGATGGTCAACTAGATATCATGCAGTTATATTCATGTTCATGTTGTGACATGTTGCAACTATCATTCGTTTTTCCTTGTTGTCTTGCCCTTTGTTAGACCTATTTTATTTACATGTTATAAATAGAGATGAGTGAATTTGTTCACATTCGGTTCCGAATACGATCGGAATCGAATAATGTTTTTGCAATATTTGTCGAACACAACCAAACTTCATTAGAGTTAATGGTAGTAGAAATTACAGAATATGTTCGGAACCGATCATAAGATATACATTTGGCATGAATATTGTTTGAATATGTCAAAATCAGAATTGGGGACAAAATCTGAACAAATTCGCTCATGTCTAGTTATAAATACAGCTGTAGATACTGACACTTCGGGGGATGTATGTTTATTCTCAATTATGTCATTAATTCATGTTCTCTAGATGAGAAATGGTCTCTGATTGGCTGCTTGGGCGTTAGCACCTTTGTCCTTTAAACTACTTTTTCACAAGTGTCACCCTATGTGCCTTTGCAAAAAAAAAAATTGGTGCTCTGTTTTAAATTAATTCCCCTTTTCATCACACTAGTTTACAAATGAAGCTCCTGAGTTCACAGAGGAGGTGGTGGCTGACATTATTAATTTGAAAGTGATGTTGTCGGCCAGTGATCAGTCAGTACAGCTGGACACTTGAGGCTGACCTCTGTGTAAAAGTGATCCGTCAAATCTGGTGGAAACCACAGAATGTGATTCATGGATAGAGGTCCCCTCGGTTACATGTGATATATCCCACATCAAAGCAGCATGGTCCCTACCCGCTATCTCTTTGTGTGATCTGGGGACGTGGTTAATAAGTGGACGAATGCTTAAAAATAAAAGATTTGATTCATTCTGTGCGGTTACTCCTTTTTTTTTCCTTTGAAAGTTACAAATTCATGCTTCAGATTTACCAGACTGCTATTTATTGCATTGCTAATAATATTAGAAAGAAACAAACGCTCCTAATCATGCTATGGCCTGGGTCATCAAGGCAATTTTTTTTTATTTTTAATGAAGTTTATTTTCAAATATTAGAGATTTAGGTAAATATTAAGTGTGAGCAGCACGGTGGCTCAGTAGTTAGCAATGTAGCTTTACAGCACTGGGGTCCTGGATCAAATCCCACCAACGACAACATCTGCAAGGATTTGTATGTTCTCCCCGTGTTTGTGTAAGGGGGTGAAGCATAAGAAGGACAAGAAAGGGTTTACCGCCTCCGTTCCATGCCTGGAACCATATAGCTGCGCAGTAGGGTTGCCAGGGGGAAGACTCTTGGACTTGGACCGACTACATCATGAGCCTGTCAGTAGCAGTGGGGAGGAGGAAGTTGTGATGCACAGGAAGGAAGCAGGTCATAGAGCGGGAAGACAGGGCACGCTGAGGAGAGAGCAGCATGTACAGGGGACAGGGCAGGTCGCAGATGCACGCAGGGGAGAAGAGAGAACTCCCGTTCAGAAGGCACAGACAGGAGGACGTGTCAGACGTATTGCTGACTGTGAGTACTTGGAACCGGAGTCTGCAGTGATGGGAGAGGTACGCCCTGACTTCCATGCAGAGACAGCAGCCCGTGCAGAGATAGTGGCCCGTGCACAGACAGCGGACCGTGCAGAGACTGGCCCTTGCGCGAAGCCCTGGTACCCATGGTGTTAGTGCAGAGCCCCCGATTCCTGTGGAGAGACTTAACTGTAGTGTTGGAGCGAAGGACTCGGAGCAGAGGGGACCCCGTTTGCCTTGTATCCCCTCTGGCTCCCGCAGTAACCCCTGAGACCCCAGCTGGGGATTATTAAAGACCACAGAGACTAGAGATGACAAGTGCCTCTGTTGTTCGGCGCCAAGAGATACCGTTTATGGCTGTTCATACCGTTTGCCTATCTGATAACCTGTTTCACTTTTCTAATACTCGCACTGTTATATTGCTAGTGTTAATCCCTGTAAATAAACCCCCCCTTTAACTGTTGGTCCGTCTGTTCCGTGGTGACATACCCAACACCTGCACTTTGTTACATTTGCGTGGGTTTCCTCCCACACTTCAAAGACATACTGATAGGGAATCTAGATTATGCGATCCAATGGGGACAGTGATGACGGTAAAGTGCTCGATGGCATCCGAGTACTGTGCTATTTGTTTGAGAATCATAGACAGGTCAATTTCAAACAAGTAGGACAAAATAACTGAATACTTCAGTGTGCATAACTATTCACTCGCCTAAAGTCAGTACTTTGTAGAGCCTTCTTTTGTGCCAATTACAGCTGCAAGTCGCTTTGGATAATTCTGTTATTTATGCACATCTAGCCACTGGGATTTTTGCCCCATTATTCAAGGCAACACTGCTCTTGTAACTTCAAGTTAGATAGTTTCTCTGGTGAACAGCAATCTTCAGGTGTGATTACAGATTCTCAATTGGATTAAGGTCTGGGCTTTGACTAGGTCACTCCAAAACATTTACAGGTTTCCCCTTAAATTGCTTTAACAGTATGCTATGGGTCATTGTCTTGTTGGAAGGTGAACCTCTGTCCCAGACTCAAATCACTGACAGACTGTAAACGGTTTTGCTCAAGAATATCCCTGTATTTCACACTATACATCTTACCCTCTATTCGGACCATTTTCCTTGACCCAGAAGCTTAAAAAAATGCCCACAGCATGATGCTGTCACCACCACCATCTTTCACTGTGGGGATGGAGTTCTTAGGGGTTATGAGCTGTGTTTATATTTGTTGGCCGACAAAGCGTATACCTTGCTGGCCAAAAAGTTAAATTTTCTTCTCATCTAACCATAGCACCTTCGTTCATGCATTACAATTGTGTGTAAGTAAAGGCTTTTTTTCTGCCCACTTTTCCATGAAGGCCACCTCTATGGAGTGTACGGCTAATTGTGGTCGTATGGATAGGTACTACAGTCTCTGCTTGGGAACTTTGCAGCTGCTTCAGAGTTACCTTTGGCCTCTGTGCTGCCTCTCTGATTAGTGTCCTACTTGCCCTGGATGAAAGTTTTGGTGAGTGCCCTCTCTTGGAAGGTTTGTTGGGGTACCATGATATTTCCATTTGATGATAATGGATAAGATGGTGCTCCAGGGGATCATCAGAGATTGGGATTTTTTTTTATAACCCAACCCTGACTTGTTCTTCTCAACAACTTTGTCCCTGACTTGATTGGAGATCTCCTTGGTCTTCATGGTGTTTGGTTAGTGGTGCGGCGGTGCCTCTTGTTAATGGTGTTGCAGCCTTTGTGCATTTTCAGAAAAGTTAAAGTGTATATACTGACAGACCATGTGACACTTAGATTGCACAAAGATGGACGTCCTGTCAATCACTAAGCATGTGACTTAAGAAGGTAATTGCCTGCACCAGAAATTTTTAGTGGTTTTTATATCAAAAGGGGATAATACATACAGTGGGGAAAAAAAGTATTTAGTCAGTCAGCAATAGTGCAAGTTCCACCACTTAAAAAGATGAGAGGCGTCTGTAATTTACATCATAGGTAGACCTCAACTATGGGAGACACACTGAGAAAAAAAAATCCAGAAAATCACATTGTCTGTTTTTTTTTCATTTTATTTGCATATTATGGTGGAAAATAAGTATTTGGTCAGAAACAAGCAATCAAGATTTCTGGCTCTCACAGACCTGTAACTTCTTCTTTAAGAGTCTCCTCTTTCCTCCACTCATTACCTGTAGTAATGGCACCTGTTTAAACTTGTTATCAGTATAAAAAGACACCTGTGCACACCCTCAAACAGTCTGACTCCAAACTCCACTATGGTGAAGACCAAAGAGCTGTCAAAGGACACCAGAAACAAAATTGTAGCCCTGCACCAGTCTGGGAAGACTGAATCTGCAATAGCCAACCAGCTTGGAGTGAAGAAATCAACTGTGGGAGCAATAATTAGAAAATGGAAGACATACAAGACCACTGATAATCTCCCTCGATCTGGTGCTCCATGCAAAATCCCACCCCGTGGGGTCAGAATAATCACAAGAACGGTGAGCAAAAATCCCAGAACCACGCGGGGGGACCTAGTGAATGAACTGCAGAGAGCTGGGACCAATGTAACAAGGCCTACCATAAGTAACACACTACGCCACCATGGACTCAGATCCTGCAGTGCCAGACGTGTCCCACTGCTTAAGCCTGTTCATGTCCGGGCCCGTCTGAAGTTTGCTAGAGAGCATTTGGATGATCCAGAGGAGTTTTGGGAGAATGTCCTATGGTCTGATGAAACCAAACTGGAACTGTTTGGTAGAAACACAACTTGTCGTGTTTGGAGGAAAAAGAATACTGAGTTGCATCCATCAAACACCATACCTACTGTAAAGCATGGTGGTGGAAACATCATGCTTTGGGGCTGTTTCTCTGCAAAGGGGCCAGGACGACTGATCCGGGTACATGAAAGAATGAATGGGGCCATGTATCGTGAGATATTGAGTGCAAACCTCCTTCCATCAGCAAGGGCATTGAAGATGAAACGTGGCTGGGTCTTTCAACATGACAATGATCCAAAGCACACCGCCAGGGCAACGAAGGAGTGGCTTCGTAAGAAGCATTTCAAGGTCCTGGAGTGGCCTAGCCAGTCTCCAGATCTCAACCCTATAGAAAACCTTTGGAGGGAGCTGAAAGTCCGTGTTGCCAAGCGAAAAGCCAAAAACATCACTGCTCTAGAGGAGATCTGCATGGAGGAATGGGCCAACATACCAACAACAGTGTGTGGCAACCTTGTGAAGACTTACAGAAAACGTTTGACGTCTGTCATTGCAAACAAAGGATATATCACAAAGTATTGAGATGAAATTTTGTTTCTGACCAAATACTTATTTTCCACCATAATATGCAAATAAAATGAAAAAAAAACAGACAATGTGATTTTCTGGATTTTTTTTTCTCAGTTTGTCTCCCATAGTTGAGGTCTACCTATGATGTAAATTACAGCCGCCTCTCATCTTTTTAAGTGGTGGAACTTGCACTATTGCTGACTGACTAAATACTTTTTTTCCCCACTGTATGCACATGGCAATTTTTAGAAATTTGATCTCATACATTTAAGTTATGCCTATATTTTTTCACCACCAATTTAGACTAATTAGTGCTGATGTATCACACACAAATTGGATTACAAAAATATTTAAACACAGGTGGAAATATACCGTAATAAGTTAGGTAAAAAGCCAAGGGTGTGAATACTTTTGCAAGCCACTGTATATAGCGCCAATATATTCGGCAGAACTTTACAATTAAGTGTGGACATGTACAGACAATAATAATGGAAAGTGACACATCGTTCAACAGTTACAGGAGGAGTGAGGTTACAATCTATAAGGAAATAGAGGTGGCATAATAGGTAGAACGTGCTTGCTATGTGCGGTCCAGCCATCATTATAATAAATAAGGGTTTTCATATAAAGCTGCATAATGCGGTCATCAGTCAGTATCCGTGTGCTATTGGGTGCATGAAACATGTGGAGACGGATGAATTGGAGGGACCAGATTATGAATAACATTTATATAGAGGGAACAGGTCTGTGTGCGATGTGTTAATAAAGCACGCTTAAAAACATGGAGGCTAGATGGGAGCTAGATATTAGTCGGATCATTTAGGGTAGTGCATTCCAGAACACTGCCACCGTACGAAAAGTCTAGGAGACGCAAGTGCGAGGTTCGGATTATTGAGGATGTTAGTCTTAGATCAGTTACAGAACGGAGAGCACGGGTAAGGTCCTAGACAGAGATGAGGGAGGAGATGTAAGATGGTGCAGAACTGTGGAGAGCTTTGCGGGTGACAGTAGGGCTGCCACTAAGAATTTCGGGGCCCCATCCTTGCAAAATTTTCGTGGCCAGCTTGAGAGTCCACCCAGGTTCCAGCTCAGCCCTGCTTCCACCCCTTGGACTGTCCACAGTCCCACCGCCCTCTCTTGGAAAAACTCCACTTCTGCACTACGTCCTCACCAATCGCACATTTACAGTTCCCATAACCAGATCACATACATAGCCAGCAGCTTTTGTTTTGGCCAAAATATTTTTTTAATCCGCCACCATAACAAGATAGACTCTTTTGGCCGGGCCCTACTCTACTGTAACTTACTAAACATTTGTTAAAATATCCAATCCAATTTTGGCATATTTTTATTTATTTTTCAATTTTTAAAATGACCAATAATATCACAAAAAAGGAGCAAATATCGCCGCACCATGACCAGACTACGTATTACCACCACATAATGACCAAATAATAGCACATACATGGAACAAAAACTGCCAGACCATGACCAGACCACATATTACCACCACAGTGACCGAATAATAGCACATACAAGAAAATTATGCAAATTGTCTCTTCAGAGAGGAAGAGGACTAGAACTCTAGTGCCACCTATTGGAAGTAGCAATCCTAGAAGTCAATGCTGAGCCTTTAACGAGCCTTGCTACATTACTTAGGGTAAAAGCCAAGCCAGAATCTCAATTTGCAGACACTGCGTTTCGGCTTTTATCCTAAGTCATGTAAGAAGGCTCGTTAAAGTGTCAACATTGACTTCTAGGATTGCTACTTCCAATAGGTGGCACTAGAGTTCTAGTCCTCTTCCTCTCTGAAGAGACAATTTACATAATTAGCATATTTCCCAGAGGAGCATTGCGGCTTTAAGTCTCCTCACCTCAACATGCTTAGCATGTCATTCTCCGCAAGGAGAAATGATACTTCTTGGATATCGGTCAGACACCTCTCACACATCTAAACCAGATCTCACACTTTGCACTGACGAGGGGCAGTACCCTGAAACACAGTGTCTGCAAATTGAGATTCTGGCTTGGCTTTTATCCTAAGTCATGTAACAAGGCTCGTTAAAGGGTCAACATTGACTTCTAGGATTGCTACTTCCAATAGGTGGCACTAGAGTTCTAGTCCTCTTCCTCTCTGAAGAGACAATTTGCATAATTAGCATATTTCCCAGAGGAGCATTGCGGCTTTAAGTCTCCTCACCTCGACATGCAAGAAACAAATACAGACACACCATGACCAGACCATATATTACCACCATATAGTGATCAAATAATAGCACATACAAGGAACAAAAACCGCCACACCATGACCAGACTACGTATTACCACCACATAGTGACCGAATAATACTACATACAAGGAACAAATACCTCCACACCATGTCCAGACCACATATTACCACAACAGTGACCGAAAAATAGCACATACAAGGAACAATTACTGCCACACCATGACCAGATCACATATTACCACAACATAGTGACCGAATACTACAATACTGATCATTAATAAAAAACACAATACTAATATCACCATAAGTGCCATTATATACAGGAAATCTGTACTTCGCATACAGTGACAGTGTACAGGCAATATACAATGATCACTGGTGACATTATATACAGGAGCTCTGTATATAGTGTGTAGTGTACAGGTAATACTGGGCTCACCAGTGACATACACAGTAGCTCTGTATATAGTGTGTAGTGTACAGGTAATATACAGTGATCACCGATGATGATATACACAGGAGCTCTGTATGTAGTGTATAGGTAATATACAGTGATCACCAGTGACATTATACACAGGAGCTCTGTATATAGTGCGTGGTGTACAGGTAATATACAGTGATCACCAGTGACATTACACACAGGAGCTCTGTATATAATGTGTAGTGTACAGGTAATATACAATGATCACCAGTGACGTTATACACAGGAGCTCAGTATATAGTATACAGTGTATAGTGTCAGTGTACAGGTAATACACTGACTCATCAGTGATGTCTCCAGTTGAAGTCCTTCATCCTTGTTTTTCATCTTCATCCAGCGCACACTCCCATCACTTCTTCCAGCCAGGACTCATCTCTGCAGTAAATAACACAATTATCTAGAGCACATTCCCCAATTTTTTCCCAACCTCTCTACTAAGACAGATGAGGAAAAAAAGCGTCCGCGTCACCCTGCACAGTAATAATACCTCTCCTTCCCCACACTGAAAACAATATCCTCAAAAATAATATCCTTTAGCCCTTACAGTAATAATATCCCACATTCTGGACCCCACATGTCCTCCCATTCTGGACCCCACATGTCCTCCCACTCTGCCTAATGTCTCACCATACTTCCCCCATGTTGCTCCATATTGCCCCCATAGTCATCCATAATAGTATAATGTACCCCATAGTCATATATAGCAGTATAATGCAGCTCCATAGTAGTATAATGTTCCCACATAGTAGTATAATGTACCCCATAGTCATATATAGTATCATGTACCCACATAGCACTATAATGCACTCACATTGCGGTATAATGCAGCCACATAGCGGTATAATGCACCCCATAGTGGTATAATGCAGCCATATAGTGCCATAATGCACCCCCCATAGCAGTATAATTCACCTCCATAGCAGTATAATGCACCTCCATAGCAGTATAATGCACCCCCATAGCAGTATAATGCACACCATAGCAGTATAATGCACCCCATAGTAGTATAATGCACCGCCATTGTGGTATAATGCACCCCATAGCAGTATAATGCACCCAATAGCAGTATAATGCACCCCCATAGCAGTATAATGTACCCCATGGTACTAAAATGCACCCCAATAGTATAATGCATCCCCATAGCAATATAATGCACCCCCATTGTTAGGCGTCGGGTTTCCCCCTCTGCACAGGAGGAATCCCGAGTCTTGCCTGCTGCGGTCTCCAATTCAGTCCCGGCTGCAGAGGAGCCTGCTCAGCAAAGACGTCGTTCCCGGGCCTTGCTCAAGCTAGTGCTGTCAGTTTGGTTGCTACTGCCATCCCTGGTTCAGCTATAGCAGCCTGCACTAGCCAGCAGCGAGCAGCTCTTGGGACTAAGTCACTTTTTTGCTCCACTGAGCATGCCCGTGGCTCAACCTCCCATTGGAGTTCAGGGGTCACATGCTCAGGTCCCGTTCCTGTTCCGATTGGACCACGGGGAAGGTCCCAGAGGATCGCCACTATAAAAGACTCATACGCTAATGTGGTACTAGCAGGTACGCAGGATGCAGTGTCGAGACGCGAGACGGTTTTGTGTTTTTGGTAACAACTTTTATAGGTTTATAGGTAACTATCCGCAGGGATAGTCTAAGCAACCAACCAAAATAACAGGAATTGTCCTCGCAAGGACTCAATACAAGTCAACACGGAAGTCTAAGAACACGACTAAGTCCGGCAAAGCCGGTCACTATAGGGCCGCGGTATGGCCGACTGCGGGTCCTTAACTATATAGTGTCACTTAACCAGCTCGACGTCCCTCGGCGTCCCGGACGATGGTTCTTCGGCGTAGCAGTCGCTGGGCCCAGCCGCTGAAGATCTTTCATAGTCTTCAAGCGTTCCAACGCTCTGGTGAAGCAGGGGCACAGCAGGCCCTGGAAGAGTCCTTGGACAGATGGGCCGCAGCCCCCGGATAGGGGCAAGCAGCGGCGATGCGGGGTGGCGGCTGGCAGGCCACCTGCGCAGCCAGCGACTGCAACGGAGGACCCGCAGCGAGCAATGGCCTCGGCCCTTGCCGCGGACTTGAGCGGGACAGTGGTGGCCGCCGACGGCACAGAACTAGCGCGGCCACGGGTAGGAGCGGGGCGGCTGCGGGCGGCGGGAGACAGGCCGCAGCCTCGGGCTGAAGTGAGGCGGCCGCAGGCAGGGGCGAGGCGATAACGGCCACTGGTGTCCACTGGCAGGCCGCAGGAGCGAGGTGGCAACGGCCGCGAGTGACCGCGGGCAGGCTGCATCCGCGGGCTGGAGGAAGGCGGCAGCAGCCGCTGGTCGACGCGGGGCAGCGGTTCTCGGACGATCGTCTCGGCGCCGTCCTACTGATGCCCAGGGGGAGTATCTCTCCTGTCTCTGGCCTCCTTCCTGGCTTTGGTAAGTCGCTCTAGCTCTCAGTCGCTCCCACGGTCTCCTACTCCTTCTGTCTCGCTCTGCTGACTCACTGTGACTCGCATTCCGCGCCCTTTTATATTGGCTCTGCGCCCAGCCCACCTGTCAGTCTCCTCGGTCCATCCCTGAACTCTGTCCCCCGGAAACAGTTTCCCCCGGAACCCAGGTGACGGTCCCCTTGGTTCTGACCCGGACACTCGGCGGGGACCCTCTCTCCCACACCCCCCACACCCTATACGCTCACCAGTCCTTGGCCGAGTGCTTTAGTAGACTCGAGTTAGTCTTTGGAGACGACAGTTCTTGTTGCCATACGAACTGGTCCTGTTCGTAGCGTTCAGGGCGTTTGCCAGCTGTTGACCTCTCGGAGCGTCTAAGTTCGACTGGTGGAGCTTTCTGGGGTGGTGGATGGTGGTAGGTTGGTTGATTCTGGCGGGCTAACTGGGTCTGCTGCAATGTCACTACTTGGAGGGCCCGCGGATGTGGCTGGGAAGTCCTCTTCGTCTTCCATGTCCCAGACCGTTGACGGGGGGGTTGGGGACCTGAGAGATCGGCTCAGGTCGCATGGGATCAGTGGACGCACAGGGGCGCAACATATTTCGGTGCACAGAAGGAGTGAGAGGTGCGTAGTTTCCTTCGGATTGTATTTCATACAATCCTTCGGGCTTATCCGGCGCAACACTCGGTATGGGTTCTCATCCCACCGTGGTTCTAACTAGTTTGGGGGCGTTGATCTAGTACGAGTACCCGATCCCCAGTCTGGAAGTCAATTGGTGGGGGCAGCGCTCCCCCCGGGTGTTCTAGATCCTGGAGCTTTGTATGGACGATTCGTTGGAGGGTCTGCAGACGGTGCCGGTGGTTTCGGACCCACAAGGATACTCCGGCCCAGGGTTGGGGTTCCTCCGGGTTTAACTCCACTTCCGTGATTCCTTTGCCTTCCCGTCCAAACAGCAATGAGTAGGGGGTGTAACCAGTCACCCAGTGCATCCGGTTATTATATACCCACACCAGCTCAGGGACGTATTCAGGCCTGCGGGCCTTTCGGTCACTCTCCAGGGTACACAGCATTTGGATTAGTGTCCGATTGAATCATTCGCAGGCTCCGTTTCCCTGCGGGTGGTATGGTGTAGTCCGAGACTTATCGATACCGTAGAGATGATGTAGTTCTTCCATGACTCTTCCTAGGAAGCACGCTCCTTGGTCCGAATGTATTAGTTGCGGGCAGCCGTACACTTGGATAAAGTTTTTACAAATCGCATAGGCGGCCGACTCCGTTGTCTGGTCTCGGGTGGAGGTGACAACGGCCAACTTGGTGAAATGATCCACCATAACGAGACAATGTTCATACCCCTGGTAGGCAGGACCTATGGTCAGATAGTCCACCGTGTGGAGCTCGACGGGAGCTGATGTTACAATTGTCTGCACCGGGGCTCGTTGCGCGGGAGGTTTAGCGAGCTCGCACGGGCTGCAGGTCCGGCAAACTTCTTCCACAGCAGCGTGCAAGCGTGGATGGTACACTATCTGCTGCAACCATTGCAATGTCTTTTGAGCACCAAAGTGAGCCCCCCTTTTCGTGGGCTTCCCGAGCCAGTTGGCTGAGATGGATTCCGGGCATGATCACCTGCCATATCGTAGCAGACGTTGTTCGTGACACGACTCTCCGATATAAAAGTCCCTTTTTGATGACTAGTTTCTCCCACTGGCGCAACATCAGCAACATATCCTGGGTCAAAGTCTGTCTCTGTAAGCCAGTGGGCAGTTTGCCGGTGGCCACCCATCGGCGCAGGAGTCCAATTTCTCCATCTTCCTGCTGCTGGATCCACTTGTCGCGTGGCTGTTCCAGCATTCCCCCTAAGGGTCCCGGATGAGGTGCTTCTTGCACGGTGGCTATAAGCGCGAAGATTCTTCCCTGGGGTGGTGTGTCGGATTCTGGAGAGTGCGTCAGCGTGCACGTTTTCAGCCCCTCTTTTGTAGATGATCTTGTAGTTGAACTTGGCCATCCGAGCCACCCACCGCTGCTCCAGGGCCCCCAGTTTGGCATTCTCCAAATGGGCTAGTGGGTTGTTGTCAGTCTGCACCACCACCTCGGAGCCCGCCAGATACTCTGCGAACCACTCCGTCATTGCCCACACTACCGTGAGGAGCTCGAACTTAAAGGAGCTGTAATTGTCCGGGTTGCGTTCGGAGTCATGCAGCGACCGGCTACCATAGGCGATCACTTTCTCTCAGCCGTCCTGCACCTGTGACAACACAGCTCCTAGTCCCTGGAGGCTCCCGTCGGTATGCAGGATGAACAGTTGCGAGAAATCCGCAGACGCCAATACCGGGGCTTCCGAGAGTGCAGCTTTGAGATCTTGAAACGCATCCTCTTGCGGTTGCTGCCACTGGACCTTCCGTCCATTCGCCCCAGCTGGAGTCCCCTTCAGCAGGTCCTGCAGGGCTCGGCGTGCAAAATTCTTCACGAACCGACGGTAGTAGCTGGCCAACCCCAAGAAGGCCCGCAAGTCATTCACCTTCTTGGGCATAGGCCACCCCTGGATGGCAGCAACCTTTTCCAGGGATGGTCTGACACCCTCCACCAAGATGGTATGCCCCAGATATTCGATCTGGGTGCGGAACAGGTGGCATTTCTGGGGCTTTACCTTCAACCCGTACTTCTGCAGCCGGCCGAGCACCTGCCCCAACCGCCGCATGTGGTCCTCGAACGTGGCTGAATAAATGATGATATCGTCCAGGTATATCAACGTGGCTTCAAAGTTGAGGTGTCCCAGACACCGCTCCATCAACTGCTGTAAGGTTCCTGGGGTGTTGGCCAGCCCGAACGGCATCCGATTAAACTCGAACAGTCCCATGGGAAGAATAAATGCCGTCTTGGCTCTGTCTTCCTCCGACATCGGCACCTGCCAGTACCCACTGGCCAGGTCTAGAATTGAGAAGTATGTTGCGTTCCCCAAGGCGGACAGAGACTCTTCTATGCGGGGCAGTGGATACGAGTCCTTGATGGTGCAGGCGTTCAACTCTCGGTAATCCACACAAAAACGCAGAGTACCATCTTTTTTGCAAACCAGTACAATGGGGGCTGCCCAGGGGCTCTGGCTTTCTCGTATGACCCCCTTCCGAAGCATTTGAGCTAATAGGGTTTTCACTTCCTGGTATAGCTGCGGTGGAATTTGCCGATATCTCTCCCGGATGGGGGCCGCTCCTGCCGTGGGGATCCCATGCGTGATGGCCGTGGTACATCCAAAGTCATCCTCATGACTGGTGAAGACACTGTAATATTGTCCGAGAAGTGTCTCTACCTGGAGAAGTTGGGCTGGCGCTAGGCTGGAAAGTTCGGCCCGCATTCTCTCTAGGATGGCTCGACCTTTCTCCTGGGTCGAGGATACGGCAGTCTGTAGGGTCCGTATCGTTACTGTCCAAGGATCTTCGGGTCGCACCTTCAACTGAACCGTGGGGTCCGGCAGCATCTCCTCCAAAGGCATTACAAGAAGGGACAACAGGCCGAGGGACGATCCAACGAGATTTATTAAGGCAGGGAGCATACAACATCAAATATCCATAATGTCCTTGGAGTCCATGAGAAGTCCACAATAAGTCCACACAATGGAAACAAATCCGGGCACCTCACGATAGTCCTTGTGCCAGATGCGATAACAATAATCCTTGCAATAGTCCACAGGATTCCACACAATCCCACGGACGCCACGAGCTGGCCTCAACTCAGTTCGTGACTCCTTCCACCTCCGCACTCAAATCACAACTGATCTTGAAAGAAGAATGTATTGTCAGGGATCCTGGGATCAGCCCATCTTAAGGGGGGTAGGGGTCACACCTACTATTCAATGGTTTGGTCCATCAGAAGATTCTAGAAATGTAAGGGCTCCACTGAGTCTACAGGATGTGTATTGTAGGTTATCTTCTGCTTAGGAAAACAATAGCCAAAGTTCCACTAGCTGTTGACACAAGCCTAAATTAGATTATGGTCCAGGTACATCACAAGACATTGCAAAGTATTGGGGGGAAGGAGACATGGTTAATTTACAGCAAATACAACCAGAGAAAAGTTAAATGACATACTATACAAAATACAGGACAGGGCAAAACTACAAATCATGACAGCGATATATTGGTCTTCCAGGTTGACACAACGCACCAAGACGGTCCCTTCCCGCACTGTGGCCAGGGAGTGGGCTACCAGTATGCCAGGGTGCAGGCGCTCTGAGTAGCTTGGTTCCACCTGCACCTCCACGCCCTCCAGTGGCATCGGGGCGCGGATCGGCAGAGCTATCACCATCTGCCCTGGAGGAAGCACGAGCGGGGGAGCCGCCGGCGAGATGACTTTGCCCAGCGCCTCACCCTCCTGGCACTCCTGGAGCACTCGCGTCTCCCGCACCAACCACTGGAAGACCTGCCCTTGAGCTGTGCGAGAACCCCAGTGGCTCAGAGTCTCTTGTGTGGGCTCATTGAGGAGGAGGTTGCCGAACTCTTGTAGTATGTTCATACCCAGAGTAACCGGATGTTTGCTGTTTGTGTCTCCCTTGGTCAGGACCACTCCCCGGCAGCCGAGTGATTTGCCGCTTATCGAAATCTGCATCCAGGCTACTCCGACTACAGGAACTGGTAGCTGGTTGGCAGCTACCAACTTTATCACGGTCCCCCACTGAGGTGTCACTGCTTCGGGAAAATGCTGCAGAAAATAAGTCTCTGTCATGGTCGTTACTTGCAATCTCGTATCTACTAGGCATCGTACGGCACGGCCTTTGACCTCTGCCCATACCACTGGACACCGCACGACCAGGTCTTCGTGATTTCCACCACCCCGTTTGGTGGGCTCCGGCTCCGGGTGACGTCTCCATGGCTCAGGGTCCTCTGCTCTTCTTGGCCAGCGGGGTGGGTTCCTCCTGGAACGTGGGCACTCTCGGGCGGAGTGTCCCAATTCTCCACAATCGTAACAGGCGAATGGTCGTGGGGACCGACTTGGGTAAGGGCCGCGATGGTTCATGCCTCCTTTACCCGGCCCTGGCCGACTCCTTGTGGCCTCTTTCTTGGCTTCGGCCAATTCACCTTTAATACTCTGTATCTCTTGCTTCACCTCTTGTATCCAGTGGGGTTCGCCCAGGGTGCTTACGGATACTTCGATACTCCAAGTCATCCCCACGGGGACCGTCACCTCTTGATCCTGTTCCCAAACATGTGCCTCCTTCCCTATTTCTGAAAAGGTCAGATGTGGGTCCACTCGCACCCGCTCTCGCAAAGCCTGTCTTGTCAGGGTGTCTCGTAACCCGGTCACTAACAGGTCACGTAATGTTACGTCCACGGTCCCCACGCCGACCCCATCCTTCCTTTCAATGGCTAAAAACAGTTCCTGCAACACATTCATATACTGGGTCACTGTTTCCCCCTCTTCCTGCATGCGACTAAACATCCGGGTTCTCAGTTCCCCCACATCGGTCGGGTCCCCATAGGTCTCTTCTAAGATCTGTAACACCCTGACGAAGGTGTTTCACTGCCCCCAGGGCCTCAACATTACGAAATCCCGGGCTTCCCCGTCCAACGCCATCAGGGCCATTTCTGCCTCTATGTCAGGGGTAAGCGGATGCATCCTAAATAACCCACGCATTCGCTCCGTCCAGCCCCACAGCATAGCACTGCTGCCGGAGAACCTCGGTAGATTGCTTAGCATAGCCCCAAAAGAAATGCTGTGTCAGGGGCCCTCATTGTCTGTGCTCGGAGACTGCATCCTGCCGACTACGCCAAATGTGGTACTAGCTGGTACGCAGGATGCAGTGTCGAGATGCGAGACGGTTTTGTGTTTTTGGTAACAACTTTTATAGGTGTATAGGTAATTATCCGCAGGGATAGTCTAAGCAACCGACCAAAATAACAGGAATTGTCCTCGCAGAGACTCAATACAAGTCAACACGGAAATCTAAGAACACGACTAAGTCCGGCAAAGCCATTCACTATAGGGCCGCGGTATGGCCGACTACAGGTCCTTAACTATATAGTGTCACTTAACCGGCTCGACGATCCTCGGCGTCCCGGACGATGGTTCTTCGGCATAGTAACCTCTGGGCCCAGCCGCTGAAGACTTTCGTAGTCGTCGAGCGTTCCAATGCTCCGGTGAAGCAGGGGCACAACAGGCCCTGGAGGAGTCCTTCGACAGATGGGCCGCAGTCCCCGGATAGGGGCAAGCTTGCGGGGTGGCGGCTGGCAGGCCACCTCTGCAGCCAGCGACTGCAACGGAGGACCCGCAGTGAGCAACGGCCCGGCTCTTGCCGCGGACTGGAGCGGGACAGTGGTGGCCGCCGACGGCACAGAACTAGCCGCGGCCACGGGTAGGAGCAGGGCGGCTGCGGGAGACAGGCCGCAGCCTCGGGCTGAAGTAAAGTAATGTAAAAAGAGGGAAAAAAACCTAGTGTAGTGAAATTGCAAAAAAAGTGCAATTCCCCACATTTTTTTTTTCTTTTACCATGTTCACTAAATGCTAAAACTGACCTTCCATTATGATTCTCAATGTCGTTCATGGACACCAAACATGTCTATGTTCTTTATTATTTAAGTGGAAAAAAAAAAATCCAAACTTTGGTATAAAAAAAAAAGGCGCCATTTTCCGAGACCTGTAGCGTTTTCACTTTTCTTCATGATTTGGTGCTGGATGAGGGCATATTTTTTGCACGCTCAGCTGACGTTTTTATTGATACCATTTTGGTGTAGATACAATCTTTTAATCACCCATTATTGCATTTTATTGCAATGTCGCGGAGAGCAAAAAAACGTAATTTTAGCGTTTTTAATTTTTTCTCATTGCGCGATTTACTGATCGGGTTAATTTTTTTTTATATTGATAGAGCGGGCGATTCTGAAAGTGGTGATACCAAATATGTGTATGTTTGATTTTTATCTATTGTTTTATTTTGAATGCTGCAAAGGGGGGTGATTTGAACTTTTATATTTTTTTAATATTTTTTTACATTTTTATAAATTTTTTTTTACTTTTTGCATGCTTCAATAGTCTCCATGGGAGACTAGAAGCTGCAGTTGTCTGATCAGCTTTGCTACACACAGGCGATTATCAGATTGCCTGTGAGTAGCAGAAATGCCCACTTGCTATGAGCGCCAACCACCGGGCGGTGCTCATAGCAATCCGGCAATGACAACCATAAAGGTCTGCTGGAGACTTCTGGTTGTCATCTGGTTGACTTCTGGTTGTCATGCCAACCCATCAGTGACCTGCGACGGGATTATGGGCAGGATTTCGGGCACACTTCCGGTAAGCGTGAGTTAAATGCTGCTGTCAGAGATTGACAGCAGCATTTAACAGAGTAACAGCCGCGGGTGGATCACGATTCCACCCACTGCTGTTAGAGGCACATGTCAGCTGTTTAAAACAGCTGACATGTGCTAGGAAACATGTACTATTACACTCAAAGTCGGAAAGGGGCTAAGGGAGACTTTAAGATTACTGGAGTTTCCAGTTGCTGGAACACCTGGAGGCTGTGAACTAAGGTTGCCAGAGTAGCTAATCTCCCTAGATGTGGATGGCAGAGAAAAATTTATGAATCGTTGCAACGCAGGATAGTCCAGATGCGGGATAAGCAGCCCCAATTAAGTTCCAAAGCAATTCAAGCTGTCCTGCAGGCTCAAGGTTCATCAGTGTCAGTGTGAACTATCTGTCAGCATTTGATTGAAATGAAGTGCTATGGCAGGAGACCATGGGAGACAAAACACAGCTGGCAGAGAAATAAAAAAACTAGACTGCAGTTTGCCCAATGTACATGACTAAGCCAAAATCCTTCTAGGAAATCGTCTTGTGGACAGATAAGACCAAGATAGAGCTTTTTGGTAAAGCACATCATTCTACCACTACTCCTGTGCTGTATACTGGGATAGGTGAGAGATGTGCAGTACCACTACTCTTGTCCTGTACACTAGGACATATTACAGCTGCACAGTACCACTGCTTATGTTCTGCATACTGGGATAGTAGTTGTAGACTGGGAAAGGATGCTGTGCTACAGTAGCACTGCTCTTGTACTGTACACTCGGATAGATGACAGCTACACAGTACCACTGTCCCTGTCTTAAATAATAAGATAGGTGACATCTGCACAGTACCCCTGTATGTATCCTATATACTTGCTACTCATGATAGCTGCACAGTACCATTGTTCTAGTACCCTCAACTACAAAGTACAGCAAATTATCATTAGTAGATGGGTTCACTTACTTTTCTTGAAATCCTCCACATTTCTGAAGGCCTCAAACTCATTTATGTCTAGCCTTGTCAAACTGTGAAAAGAAGAGAGAGAACAAACTGAAAGGGTGGCCTGAGAGAAGAGGCGTAGAAGAGGAGCACAACCAGAGGAGGTTAGATGAACACAGGGATATCAGAGTACGGCCTGAGAGAAGAGGCGTAGAAGAGGAGCACAACCAGAGGAGGTTAGATGAACACAGGGATATCAGAGTACTCCCAGTGGCCAATCATGAGCAGAGTCCATGATCACAGCCTGAAAGCAGAGTCCCGATTGGCTGCCATTGACCACAGAAAACAGTGGTCACTTCTAGCTGCCCAATACACAGTGGTGGTGGTGTACGCTATGTTGTACAGGTCAACAACCAATACTGTAAACCCTAATCATCACCTCATTTGCCAGCATCAGCTGCAGAATGAGACAGAATCACGTGGATATCCAGCCTGCATCCTCCACCACCATATAAACCTGTTCACTCTTCTCAGCCTCTCAGTGTCCTGTCTCCACCCACAAGTGTCTGCCTGTCATTGTTCTCCCACCCCCCAGGTTTATGTCAGCCTGTCACTGTCTACTCTCCAGGTGTCAGGGTGTCACTGTCCTGTTACCCTCCAGGTGTCAGGGTGTCACTGTCCTGTTACCCTCCAGGTGTCAGTGTGTCACTGTCCTGTTACCATCCAGGTGTCAGTGTGTCACTGTCCTGTTACCCTCCAGGTGTCAGGGTGTCACTGTCCTGTTACCCTCCAGGTGTCAGGGTGTCACTGTCATGTTACCCTCCAGGTGTCAGGGTGTCACTGTCCTGTTACCCTCCAGGTGTCAGTGTGTCACTGTGCTGTTACCCTCCAGGTGTCAGTGTGTCACTATCCTGTTACCCTCCAGGTGTCAGGGTGTCACTGTGCTGTTACCCTCCAGGTGTCAGTGTGTCACTGTCCTGTTACCCTCCAGGTGTCAGGGTGTCACTGTCCTGTTACCCTCCAGGCGTCAGCATGTCACTATCCTGTCCCCCCAAGATATTAGACTCTTCACTGTCTTCCCACACATGTCAGCCAATCACTTTCTTTCCTGGGTGTCAGCCTGCCATTGTCCTGTCGCCCTCTAGGCGTCAGCCAGTTACTTTCCTGTCTCCTCGTGTCAGTCTGTCCTACCACCCCGTAACCCCCTCTTCCCCCTGGTGTCAGCTTGTCACTGGCCTTCCCCCCCAAGCTGTCAGGCTGTCACTGTCCTGTCCCCCCAGCTGTCAGCCTATCACTGTTCTGTCCCACCAAGGTGTCAACCTGACCTGTACCCCCACAGGTGTCAGCCAGTCATTGTCCTATCCTCCCCCCCCCCAGCCGTGAGCTTGCTACTGTCTTCTTTTGGGTGTCAGTCTGCGAATGTATTTCCCTGGGGTCAGTATGTCACTGGCCAGAGGACAATCCCCACCAGGTGTCAGAGTGTCACTGTCGTATCCCCCACTGATGTCAGCTTGTCACTGCCCTGTCCCCACCAGTTGTCATCCATTCACTGATCAGTCTCCTCCTAGGTTTCGGTCTCTTATGGTCCCATCTTACTCCCAGGTCCTATCTTCCTCCAAGTGATAGCAGCTTCTATTCCCTGATGATGCTTTTTTAGAAAACAGTTTAGATGATGACTTTAAATAGATAGAGAATTAGGAGGAAAATTAATTTGGATTTTAGACCATCCCTTTCACTCTTGACTACAGGCTTTGAAGCCTACAGTGCAGGGGTGGATGTATTGCTGGTGCAATTGCCCCGGAGCTGGAGGGGACCGGCCAGCACCCGCGACTATTTCAGCTGGATGTCACTCCTCGGATGTACCTTCCATTCATGCCATTGGTCTCCTGTTGAACCCCTTACTTCCCTTCCTGGGGCAAAAGTGTTGGGTGGGCTTATTAACATCTACATTGAGATAAGTGTATAGTATTTTCATAAGTGGTCCGTTGTATTTTGTTGACCATATATGAATCCCAATTTGGATCCACAATACCCTGGCATTATTATTGTCTGGTCATATGCTGATCATGGTGGACTCCAGTGTGTATTAATTGAGTGTGGCTCTTTACAATTAGCAGTATTTCTTTAACATCCTGCTCTTTCAATAGGGCCTATTAATACTATAGCACTTTAGATGGGAATGTTTTTGAACTCCCACTGGGTCCACTAGAATATGGACCAGGCTATCCTGCTGCATATCTTTGCAATTTATAACATTTTGCCTTACTTGAGGTTATATAGCCATACATAGTTAGTCAATTTGCACTTTATTGTTGGGTGATGGTGGCAGTTTTGGTAGGAGGTCCTTGAGCAAGGGCGCCATATCGAGCTCTTAGAGTGCCAAGCTTCACGCAAGGCAGGGTCAGTGAGGGGGTAATCAACGTCCCTCACATTTTTAGATTGTTATCTGACCTGTCTCCAGTTTTTGGGGCACATAATACCAACAAGAGACACATTACCCTAGGAAGGGGACCAGAATGGGGCATATTAGCCCAGGAAGGGGCACATTATACCAGGATAGGGAACATTATCCCAGTAACGGGACCAGGAAGAGGCACGTTATAGCAACAAGGAGGTCTGCTTGGGAGTCATTAATCCCAGAAGGGGCCCAGTATGGGGGACATTATTACTGGAAGCCTGATTATTTCCTGATAGCATCCTCTCGCAACCCCCGTTTCATTATAAGACCCTGATAACGTCTTCTCCCACCCCTTAGTTCATTATGATGCTATCAGGGCCTTACTGTATAATGAGTGTGTAGGTGGGGAGGAAGGACACAGGACAGCAGAAAATTTTGCTACAAATCCTGATTTTTTTGTTAGGAAAAACGAAGCATAAAATATATGGTTTTGACGTGTTTTTTTACCTGTTTTTTTTGTTGCGTTTAGTATGGGTGAAAAATGCTGCAAGAATTGACATGCAGATTTTAACCTGCTGCAAATCTGCAAGGAAAAAATAAGCAACGTGTGCATGAATCTCATTCACTTTGCTTGTACTGTAAAATGCTAATTTTCCACAATGAGAATGCAATATATGCATTCTGAATATAAATGAATTGGGAGAGAGTCACACAGACTGATTAATTTTTATTTATTGGTCTGTGGAGATTATAGTTAATGGGGGCACAGCTCTGACTTGTCAGGTTATATTTTGAATGATGTGTGGCTAATATATAATAATGGTGGGGTACATAATTGTAGTCAGAGGCGCAGTGTGGGGGTTTTTTTTATTTGTGAGACAAATGTATTTATACAATATATGTGACCTTGTTATTTTCAGGGCTGCGATGGTCGTTGTGACAAGACGAGTCGTGACTGGGAGATGTCAACATGAAGGTCTGATCAGATGGAGAAGAAGCAACAAAAAACGACTATAATCAGACGAGTCTTTAGCAGTAAGTACCTACATGTAATTCATTATTTTTTACACTGTGTGATTTGGGTAAATTCTGTTATTTGTATAACTACCTCCATTAGGCCACAGTCTCACATTCGTGTGAAATGTATGTAAGCTGCCAGAATTTTTTTATCAGACAGCACAAGGATCCATTCACATATCTGTGAAAATCACGAATCCAAAAAATGAGATCTGTGAGACTGAGATCAAGTCTATTTCTGATCCGATATTGATGACATACTCAATGGGTCTGTGAACTGTCTGAGAAAAAAATCAGGCAGCACACCAACACTTCACACAGCACAGATACAGGAATGTAGACTTATGATATGTAGCTTAAGGCCCCTTTACATTTAGCGATGCACCAGCGATCCCGACCACGATACGACCCGGTCAGGATCGCTGGTGCATCGCTAAATGGTCGCTAGTGAGCTGCCACACAGGCAGATCTCACAGCGATGCAGCAGCGATACAGCGGTCATTACTTACCTATCAGACGCGGCGATCCTGACGTCCTCCGTCCGCGTCCACTCGTCGGCGCCAGCAGGAAGACCAGCAGGAAGCGCCCAACGAGAAATGGAGCTACACGATCTCGCGCGATCAGCGACAGACAGCGGGGGAGCCGGTCGGAGGCAAGAATCAGACATAGCGATATCGCTAGCAATATCGCTGCTGCGTCACAAAATCGGTGATGCTTTAGCGATATTGCTAGCGATATCGCTATGTGTAAAACCCCCTTTAGTCCCATGGTAGATAGAGTACACTCTTGTTATAAATAGCATCTTCCTTAAAGATGCGAGCAAGGAAAAACAATGAGTATATATTGCCAAAGTTGTATCAAAAAAATTATGTAATTTATTAATTAACAGAATATTATACAAAAATGCATAAAATACCTATCACGCAAGTTACATGGGTTTATTTTTAATCTTGTGACTAAATCCATAGGTTAGGCTGGTTTCACATTAGCGCTTTTGTGCGCAGCGCATCGGGCGCACCAGTGCGCATGCGCACTGCGCACCTATATTTTACATGATGTGCGCATGGTCTTGCGCATATTTGCGCTTTCGTGCGCATGCGTTTTTTTGTCTTTTGCGCCAGGCGCGTCAGACGCAACATGTTGCATTTTTGGTTCCGCCCTGTCTCGTTAAAACAACGCATGCGCACGGAATGCGCACGGAATGCGCAAAAACACCACATTGGAGCCTATGGGAGCGCAATACTTGCGCATGGTCTTGCGTTTTTATGCGCATGCGTTTTTTACATAAACATGACTGAAATTTGGTCTAGACAGTAAAAAAACAAAATTGAACCAAGGTGATAAAATGGTGTGGGCACTGGGATTCCACAATACTTTAAGGATTGCTCACTAGTGGACACACAGCACAAGCTGCACCAATGTAAGTATGAAAAACCTAATGTCTGGCTGAAATTTCAATACATTTCTATGTACTTATGTCTCTTTTTTTTTTTATTGCAGCATGTCTTCATCTGGTGAAGAATATGTCCCCGGGACAGGGCAAGAGGCAGAAGAAGTGAGTACTATGCTTCCGTATGGATTTGAAAAAATAAACACATGTGATTAATTTTTTTGGTTTAATTTTCAGAGCTCATCCTCCATCACGCCACCACCACCGGAGGAACGGCAGGAGCAGCAAGGCCAAGTGCGGGCGGGTAGACGTGATGTAAGTACAGACGGACTGTTTTTTTTTTTTTTTTTACTTATTTTCTAGTCTGGTTTTTTTTTTTTTTTTTTTTTGGTATTTTTTAATTTTATTTTTTTTAAATTTTCATGGTTGTTTTTTTCGATGTTTGTTGTTTTTTTTCCATTTATTTCCATTTAAAACAAATAATTTTTTCATGGATTGTTTATCAATATCTAGGGCTCAAAGTGTGTATGTGTGTGTGTGTGTTTGTGTGTGTGTGTGTGTATGTTTGTTTGTTTGGGTATATGGGCACGGGACTATGGGATGGAGGATATATATGATGGGTATATGGGCATGGGATAGAGGATATGTATGATGGTATATGGGCACGGGACTATGGGATGGCGAACATGTATCATGTGTATATGGGCACAGGCATATGAGATGGCGAATATGTATGATGGGTATATGGGCACAGGACTATGGGATGGAGGATATGTATGATGGAATATGGGCACGGGACTATGGGATGGAGGATATATATGATGGGTATATGGGCATGGGATGGAGGATATGTATGATGGTATATGGGCACGGGACTATGGGATGGCGAATATGTATGATGGGTATATGAGCATGGGACTATGGGATGGAGGATGTGTGATGGGTATATGGGCACTGGACTATGGGATGGAGGATATGTATGATGGAATATGGGCACGGGACTATGGGATGGAGGATAATTTTAAATTTATATAACTAACCACAGTTAGTTACTATGCCCGGGCAGCGCCGGGCTCTTCAGCTAGTTATCGATATTTTTTTTTTTTTAAATCTTTCAAAGATTAATGTTTGTCTTTCTTTTCTAGGCTCCACAGCGGGAGGAGGACCTCGCCCTGGACAACGACGAGCTCATCCGTCTAGTCCAGGAGCGAGTCCCGTTGTGGGACACCCGTCACCAACTGCACTCGGACAACGTGGTGATCCGGCGGCTCTGGAACGAGGTGGCCGCATCGCTGATGGATGGCTGGGACAATGCCTCTCCCCGGGTCCGCAAGGATTTTCGTAAGTATTTAAATGCAGTGTGATGCAGCAGTGATCTTGGCCGGGATCACCCAACTGTGTGTGATGCTATTAACTCCATGGAGTTTCTATCATCACACACAGTTGGATGATCACAGCCTCCAGTGCATAGTCTTACTTTTTTTCTTTTTTTTTTTTTTTCCATCACAGTGAACAAAGTCAGAACCCGTTGGCGCTCGATGAAGGACCGCTTCAACAGGGATATCCGTCAGGAGAATAAGGTTCGCAGTGGTGCTGCGGCAAGGACCGGCACGAAGTACCGATACCATCGTGCCTTGGCATTTTTAAGACCGGTCCTTGCCTCCCGAACGTAAGTATTTTCTAGTTGTATTGTGTTTTATTCTGTGCTTTTCTATTCCACAGGAGTTGGCGATTGTTAATTTATGGTAGTAATTTCTTTCTTTTCTTTTCACAGCACCTGGAGCAGCACCCTGCAACCTGGTCCCGAAGCGGTCCTTCATCAAGCTGCCCCGGACCCCTCCCAGCCATCCATCAGCGAGGAAGCACCTTGCAGGTCTGCACCACAGTCATCTGGAGACCAGGAAGCTGGTCGCTCAGGTGTTCCCCTGTCCCAGGTCTCTGCCACTGGTTTTGCGGGCACTTCCCGCCAGCAGCGGCAGAGGACCTTGGACAGGCCTCTCATGCCCGAGTTCGTTGAATTGAGCTCGGTCTTTCAGAGTAGCCTCAAGGCACTCTCCGATAGACTTGAGAGTGGTTTCCTCCTTTTGGACCAACGCTACAAGTCTATCGAGGGTCGCCTTGAGCGCCTGGAAGTCGACCTCGCCAGACCAGCGCATCATTTTTACACCCAAATAGCTCGGGACACGGCGGAACACCTTACCCCTGACCTCCAGTTGACTGTCATGCAGGCCTGCAACAATGCTTTTATGCAGGCTATGCAGCAGAGTAGGATTATGCAGCAGTCAGTGGTGGCATTTCCACCGGTGCCACCACTGACTCGTTTTACAGCATTACCTACTTCTGCTGCATATCACTGCACAGCCACCACACTTCCAAGCCTCGCCGGACACCAATATACCGCCCCAAGTCCGAGTGCAGCTGGACACTTACCCGCCAACACCATGCCAAGCGCTGCTCCTGCCTGGC